>NW_026889766.1:4455000-4697500 GCF_033153115.1 Saccostrea echinata
GTATTCAAGATATCGAGTGTAAAATACTTAAAGAAAGAGGGGTTGGGACTTTCAAAGCACTTCGAGATATCCATGGTATTCAAGATATCAGTGTTCAAGATACCGAAGTTCAGACTTATTTTTTCTTTGTTTACTAAACATTTTGAGTTTAATATATAAAATATGTTAAATATACATACATACAAATATGATACATAATACTAACACAATTTTTGTTAATTAATTTTGTTTCATAATAGGTATACAGATTCTATGAATAAATTATTTTTATTTGTGAAGAAATATATTGTTCATTTTAATACAAAATGAAAATTTCATTTGACATGTATCATATCGTGGTACAAACATTGGGTTACATATCCATTTAGAAGGAAGTGTGTCATTCCAGCCCTATATTAATTATATATGCATTCTACACGTTTTGTTACTAAATATGTTACACTTTAAAAATGTAAGACTGATATATCATTTTATGACAACTGCCACTTCAGTCCTATGCATGAAGTCTAAATATGAATTAATTATGAATACCTTGTACAATGGCCTGATTTTTTAACACTATACTTAATACAACATTTTTAAAAATACAAGAGAAGACAGAAGTACCTTTCAAAATGACTTATTCTAAAACTTTAAAATATAAATATCATAAAATGTAACATTAATTAATAGATTTCTTCTTCTGGCCACCAAGCATGTATATGCAAGTAAAATTTTAATAAATTATCACTGTCCTTGACCTTTCACCCCTTGACCTTTTACCCTGATGCCTATAATAGCTTCAAGCATCTCCAATGCAATTATGACACTAAAAGGTCAAATGCTACATAATGTATAACTCTTTATATCGAGATCAAAACATTGGTTTGGATCCAGGAAAACATGGACATATACATTCAAAGGACAAAAATATGAGCCATTTAGGGTACCAACGAGACAAAGCCTGATGGAGAACAGATCCACAACAGTCCCTGGAAACCAGTTACTATTGCTTTGTCACAAAAGGAGAATGGTGCAGTCAACTTTAAATTTATAAAAGTTATTTCCCTTTGTAGAGATAATCAGAGGTCACCTGACACTAGCTACTCCCTCAATTACATTACCAACTTTATAGGACAATTAACATACACATATGACAAATGAAATATAAATGTATATGTTCATTATGTTTCCCATGTTTCCCCATACTATGCCAATAAAGGAATGGTACAAAATTGTGAAAGTGTTTGAAGGTTTCAAGTTTATACAGGTAAATTACAAAGGATGCAAGACATGCTGGCAAAGGGAGATAACTTTGACATTAATGTGAAAGACATCTATTAATGTCCTTGTAAATACAAAGCTAAAAGGCCTTGGCCTTTATACAAGTCATTACAGTTACTTTGACCTTACCTCCATGAGAAAGGACCCTTTTATATGGCTCAATGACCTTGAGGTCAATCTTCATCTGTTTTCCTCCAATCTCCACCCCCTTCCAGAGTTTAGACTCACGGTACTCATCCCGAGCGGAGAATTCGGGGAGTGGATCCGTCCGTTTTATAGGTGTGTCATCTGAAAATAAAAACAAAGAACTGAAACTAACTGCAAATCTGTGTTATCTTTTCCATAAAAATAATTCACATGACTCATTAAAATTGTAATTTTTCAAATTTCTAAATTTCAATTTTTAAACCACCAGAATTTAAAAACCTTACCGGCCATGTTACATTTAAACTACTCATTAATGGTGAACAAGGAAGCTAAATAATGTTATTTATTTCCTCGTTTTAAAGTTGATAATACTTCTTGTGTTTACCTTTTAAGAATATACAGGGAGCAGTAGCTGTCATCTAATGATAAGCTTTATATAAGAATAAAAGATGTGGGCAAATCATAATGCATGTTAAATGTCCCGTCAAGCTCAGACAACACACTTAAATGAAGGGCAAAGGTTGAAGTTCAAACAGCTGAATGGAGGACAAAATTTGTACAGAAATTTGAACAACATATCAAATAATTGATGGTTAGAAGAGTGAAAAAGAAAAGAAAGGAAATGTAGATATATGAATGGATAGAACTGTAATGGTATATATGTATAGACAAAAGAAAAGACTGATAAGGACACTGATAAATTGAATGATGAAAAAAATTGAAGGATTTATCATGTTTATACTGCAAATCAAAAATTGTTGAATTATTTTTTTGTACTTGATGCAGAATCATTGCCTTTTTTCATAAGATACATAAAATTTACACATCCTCTTTACAGCAGAACAGATGAATACAAAATGACTTCAGAAAATAATTCCTCTCTGAGCCACAGGGCTCATAAGACTGGCACTTTAATATACTGTGGTGCTATGCAGATGAGAGTCACTGACCCCCCCCCCCCCCCAAACTGGGTCACCAGTCCACTGCAGGTTAACCTCCCCAGCATAAGCTGATACTCATTGCAGCTGCATGGCTGGACTGACACATATATGTAGATATAATGCCTTTGTCTTTGGTCAACTTGAAGTGTCCACAGTAGCTAAACACCTATGACCACAGCGTACCACAACTTAGGGTTCATGGATAGAGTTCAGATCTGCTGATGTACATAAGCAAGCTTACTTTCCCACTCCAGACCATCTGCTGGATCCATCCCATCATCGTCTAGATCATCACTCAGGATGTTAAAGTTGGCCGTGATCTTTTTCTTTGGATGAGCACTGAGTAAGGAGGGACGCACTGAAGATAAAATAAAGTTATGTTAGTCAAGTAATAATGAAGTAAAGTTTATTTCATTTATCTTTCAGATAACAAGGGCTGCACTGCATATAAAATATTGTAACATCAGACAGGAAATTAAGAAATATGGCATTCACAAAACATTAGGAAGTAGCTTCAGATAACTTGGAAATTAGATACGGAGAAATTAAATTTGTTATCTACACATAAAAGAATACCACTGCTCTTGCTGAGCTCAAGTGTAGCAATGACAAAAAAAATCAGAAGCAATTAAAATGCTAATTGTTTCTCTTGACAGAAAGTGTTTACTAGATATTAATTTTACTGCCCTGAACATTCTGTTTGAGATTATCAAACCAAGATTATGAATAGGGGTGTAAAGGAATCTTGTGATGGTACAGAAAAACAGAATACATTTAACTATATTCTAAATTAAATCCATTAATTTATAACTTAATTGATCAATTAAGTTATAAATTAATGGATTTAATTTAATATGATATGCACGAATAAACATCTCTTTATTAGACTCAAACACTGCATCTGAAAGTTTTAATTATTTCAGATAAAATTACTAGCAGTCTGCTAGACTTCATCATTAATTGAAGAAAAAAACTTTTTTTTTTTACTCTTGCAGGAAATTGACTAAAACATCTTCCCCTCTTGAAAAATGAAAAGACACCCCATCCCCCTTTTTAATGAACAGAAACTAATATTAATTTGAGAAACTGTAGTTCTGGCTTAAGATCATGAATTCTACATGGGGAGTGTTCAGTACTGTAGACTTAGGAACATGAATTCTACCTGGGGAGTGTTCAGTACTGTAGACTTAAGAACAAGAATTCTACCTGGGGAGTGTTCAGTACTGTAGACTTAGGAACATGAATTCTACCTGGGGAGTGTTCAGTACTGTAGACTTAAGAACATGAATTCTACCTGGGAAGTGTTCAGTACTGTAGACTTAAGAACATGAACTCTTCCTGGGGAGTGTTCAGTACTGTAGACTTAAAAACAAGAATTCTACCTGGAGAGTGTTCATTACTGGAGTTGCTGGAGTTACTGGAATGTCTTGATCGCGAGCCTTCAGAGTCGCTGGAATCTGATACTTTTTCTGCGGGGGGCATTCCTGGGATGTCATCTTCCTGCCATTCATCAGCCAGGTCCAGACCCCCAAGTCTGTCCTGTCAATAGATAGTTCAAAATGGTAACATATCCTGCATACTTGGAATTTCTTATCCCTGTTTTATTTTTGCCATTATTGCCAATGGGCAAATTCAAAGAAACGAGAGTTATCTTTCTTTCAACACTACTGTTGTCTGGGCGAATTAAAAATGTGGTGAAATTGCTTGCAAGTAAGATAGCAATGGGGCAAAGAAACCTGTATACTGTCAACTCAGGAACTGTCTCTTAGTCCTATATCTCTTTGAGAATTGTAGGATGACATTGGATATCAAATTAAATTGAAGAAGTAAACATATAAGAGTTATTTCAATCATTTTCTTTGAAATATCATGTCATTTCGTGAAATATTGTTCAATTATAATGTATTTAAAAAAAATTATGTATTTTTTAAATCTTACAAAAATAAATGACACATGATGCGCCAAACCAGTTACATGTACAAATTGAATTATGAGTCCGTGCTTTTTTTCACTTCCAAGTTATGGCAACTGGACTTATAATTTAAAAACATTTTAGAATAACTTAATTAAAGATACAATAAAAATGCTCTTCTGAAACAAAAGTTGATTTGTTTTACAGACCTTGATTTTGTTGTCCTGGTCCGTCATGTCATCACTTGAGTTTTTGTTGTTTTCATCCAAAGCCTGAAAAGAATTGAAAGAAAATCATAGACCATCTTTGTTTCCTGATTTTGAAAGGATATCTGTGGTACTGTTAAGGCTATTTGCTCACTCCTGTGCCTTTTGGGGAAAAAGAATGGAATTGACTATGCAAACATGTGGGGGGTGGGGGGGGGACTCCTGAGGGAGAGGGGGAACAATTCAAGGGAAGCTACAGGAAGGAATGAGAGAGTGCCAGGAAGCAAGAAAGACAGACAAGGCAAGGGCGAGGGAGCAAAATCAGCATCCCCCTCCATTGTCATCTTTGCTGACTTACCATATTTGCCTGTGCATTCTCCCTCCCTCCCTCAAGATATACATAATGCAAATGGACAGCAGTATACCAGGATAGAGAATGGCCACCTAGACAAGCAGTGAGTGGGAAGCAAACAAAGCAAAATGCTTCATTTGCCCCTCCCCCCCCCACCCCAAAGAAAAAGATACAAAGACATACAACTTGCCATGGACTGATGTCTCTTGTTAGAATGAGATAAGCAGAAACAAACAAACCCAATGCTGGATTTTAAACCCCCCCCCCCCCCAACAGATATTTACAATTTTTCTCATTGATTAATAGAGTAAAATCCATTTGCTCAAGTAAGAATCATTCAGTGGATTATTATGATTTTAAAATCCTGTTTTGAGATTGCCTGGTAGAATTTGATTAACTCACTTTGTCTGCAAAAGCAGCATATATCCATGAATAATCTCATACATGTAAACAAACACAAGCAACTGAATACCACTATATGACTAATGCTCACTGCAGGTTGAACACATCACTGCTTAAAATCAGAGGTCATTTAACATGTCTAAGAGATATGTACTTAGTCTAATATATATATGTTAAAATTGTACATTCTTTCAAGTCATTACTCCCCCAAGGCAATACATAAACATTTTTTAAGTGATCACATCCATTTAGATTGGCTAATTCAATGTTGAAATGTATGCATTATAATAAAAAATACATGACAAATTTTAAATGCATCTATTATAACTAGGCAGTTTTCCAATTGTAAACATGTTCAGAATTTAAACACAGAAATTGATTTTAAAACACAAACTAATATGAAAATTAAGCTTGCCTTGTATTAGCTTGTATATGTCATTTCTTAACTTTTCATGCCTTTTTTCACATTCCTTCAAAGAAGAACTTGGCATGTTGCTAAATACTACTGACTCTGCATGAGAACCTCTTGGGTTTTACCACTCGAAAGTTAGGAAGTCTACCGAGAGTCATGAAACACTTAACTTATACATAGAACAAGTTAATATCCTCCTTGCATGTTCAACACACCCTCCTTAATTGATGAGAATTATTGATCATATGAAAATATACCTCATGATTCTGTCAACAAGTTCAAGAATTACAAGAATTTGTTTAGAATCCTCTCCAAAAATAACACTCACATCTGAATTAGCACCTCCACTAGCATCAGTTGTTTTTCCAGACCAAGAAATAAAAATTTTAGGATGCTAAGATGTAGGTGTAGCCATCAATAAAGTTTGTCAGTTTGTCAGGGGTGAACCTTCCCCTTGTATCATACACAGGAAGCTGACGATGTACAACTAATCAGGTCATTACATCCACATGTTACAGGGTGAGTCAAAGTACAACATCACTACAGGGTGTCTCAAAAATCTGCACCTTCCTGGGTGAGTCAAAACATCATAGCTCTAAAGGGTGTCTAAAAAATTTGCACTTTCATAGATGCACTCAAAACATTGCACGTCTACAGAGAATAATGCTCTTTGCAGGGTGTTACCAAACTCTGCTGTCAGAAATGTTTTAGTCAAATACTACACTTTTACAGAATGTTTGAAAAATTTTACTTTGTCGATCATTAATACTGGCATACAATGCAGTAGTATATTATATGCCAGAAAATCTTATCTGTATATAGACAATATATACAATAAGTACAGTACAGCCTAAAATTTACTCACACTTCTCTATGGCACATGATGTACCTTGTGAGTAGCATTTACTGTGTAACAAACCATGTACTTGTCAAAAGTACATGTATACAGTTTCACCAAGAGAAGAACCTTTTATAATCTATGAAGCATAATACGTTATTTAATAAAACAATAAAATTCTTCCTTTGCTTGTTAGTATGGGAGTTAACATTGCAGCTGTTGCAGAAAAAATATATATCCCACATCAGCAGTTTATTATATGTAATTTTTTTCTGCAAAAGCTGCAACCATTAATTTCAGTACTAACAAAGAAAGACATTTTATTGTTTATATTTACATCTGTATAAATAATCATATACTAAAAAACAAAAAAACAACAACAGAAATCCCTGTGCGCAAAATTGCAGTAAAATGACTTAACTAGGGCTGTCACGGTTCCAAAATTTTTCGGGTCGGGTCGGTTCTGTAAATTTTCGGTTTGGTTTCGGGTTTTTCGGGTCGGGTATTTACATCTATTTTAAACCTTAATTTCATAAATTTAACTTGAAAAATCTTTATTTGTTACATTAAATTTACATTGAAGACAAGTCTTAACCATGCGAACGTCTAGAAATCGGTGACTTGGCCTACTATTAGCCACAACCTGACCATTCCTGCTCATTTTGATAATTATCTAATACTTCCGTGACAAGTGTTTTGTCATGGAATGAAGTAGATTTCAGTTGTGATGTTTATTTATCACTGTTATCGTCATCATTCCTTTGATTTCGACGCCATTTTTTGTATTAAACAGACTCTAATATATAAACCAGACCCGAACCGAAATCCGGAAAAATGGAACCGGAACCGAACCGAACAACTTGGACCGCGGTTCTCGGTTATTTCGGGTACTCGTGACAGCCCTAGACTTAACTCAATATAAAATTCAGATTCTGACAATCCATAATGAATACTAATGTTCAGTTTTTTAACCTGGCCAGTTATTCAGATACCAAGTTTAAATTTATAAAATCTATAATCCTTTGCAAATTTTTTGTTTTTTTTAACAATTAAAAAAAAAAATCCTTAAAAAGCCTCACAAATTATTTTTAGATAGACTATTATGGTGATTCATATCATATTTACTTCCTTTTTTGCACTACAATAAGTAGGCCTTGAGAGAACTAAAACTTACACACAATAAAATATAATACATCAGTACTAAAAAAGATAAATTAGTAAACAACTCTACATTTTCCCTATCTCCTTGAGTCATATTTGCTATGGGTCAATGCACATGAATCCATTACTTATTACATTTCAGATCAATTAACATGTGTCGTATATTTTTACAAACATTTTAAAAGATCTATCAAGTAAAGATACATTATTAAGTCTTCATTTTGAAGTAAACAACATTTTCACATTATTCAGACCCATAGGAAGCAATTTCGGTTTTTGGGGACACAATAAAACAATTTTATTTGGGGGGGAGGGGGGGGGGCACAGCCAATTTGAAACAAAAGTCTTTGACCCAAGCAAAAAAAAGATTCAATCTTTTCTGCTTAATTTTCAATACAACTCATCAATGTTATACAGTTGAACTTCGGTATCTCGAACACTGATATCTCAAATACCATGGATATGTCAAAGTGATTTGGAAGTCCCAACTACTCATTATTTAAGTATTTTACCCTTGATATCTAAAATCATCGGATATCTTGCAGTTTTTTCTTGGTCCCTTCGAGTTCGAGATAACAAGGTTTGACTGTATATACCTGTCAAAGTATGTAATCATACATTATACTTTTTAAGGATATACTGATATATCTTGTACTTATATTTAGTAAATGATTGCTGCCTAATTCATTATATAAGTTACAAGCATTTATAAATATTATAGAAAATCCCTGTCTACTATAATCTTCTTCAGCAAGTTTCCTTTTCTTTCTTTTTTTTATTCAATGTTGACATGTTGACACTATCAATTTGGACTTTCTTCTTAATATGTATGTTTTTCCTTCCTTGTATGCCACCAAGGAACCTATATTGGTTTCAATAAATCTTGTCATCTTTCTGTAAGTTGTGTGTGTGTGTGTGTGTGTGTTGGGGGGGGGGGGATGAAGGGAGGGGAGGTTGTATCTAAATGTTATCACACATGCAATACATGTATATCATACAGTATCTATTATCATGATTATTTCACTGTACATGTATTTGTAAATCAATCAGTAATCTTTTTTCAAAGTTAGTACTTTGTGAATGACAGGAATACACAGTATGGGGAGATTTTGCTACATTTGTAATGAAAAAGGGGAGAGAATTCTGTAGAGGATATTACTAAAATACTCAAATATTGCATAATTGCTTTGATATAAAACTAAAACAAAAGACTTGGATTAAAGAAATAACTCAATTTAATTTATAATCTTAAATAAAACAATTAATTCTTTTAACGTAAACAAAATTGGGAATTTTAATATATCAAAGCTGAACCTTCATTTATTCACAGAATTAATTAATGTCTCTCAGACAGAAAGAAGGAGCCAGCAACTAAAACTTTAAAGAGCATTATATTTCAATGTAAACAGGCTGCATTAATACATTTATAAGACTGATATACACATATACCTATAATGTAAAAATGCATGGGCATATATATATGTTTTTAAATGGTACTAATTTATTTAGAAATTAAGCTTACCTATAATGTAGGAATTCCAACAGTGTGTGTGCATATTTATATGTCCTATATAGTAAATTTTAAATTCATTTCACAAATTACACTTCTTTCTTCCGATCTTGGGCTAATCCCTAATTGTGTAAACAATCATGAAATTGATAAAATTCCTCAGAATACATACATCAAAATCCCAAGCCCCTCGACTAAAATTTGTACAAAATACTGATATATGTATATTATCTAAGAGAACTTACAGGCAAAATTATTTCACTTACCACAAGTAAGCCCGTTTTTAAAATTAAAAGATCCTATAATCCTCAAAAAATTCAAAATCTTATAATTCAAAAAAATCACATTCCTTAAAATTAATCACTAAACATCACAAAAATCCTAGGAGATATTTCAAGACTCAGTGCAAACAGACAAGACTCAATGCAAAACTGTGCAAACACAGCTCATCACATAAATCTTAGATCCACCACAGAAAATTACTAAATCCTCGTATTAGAACAGAAACTAGGTGTCATTAAAAGTGCAAAATACCTACTAAATCCTGTGATCACCCCACGATTATCAAATACACACACAGAAATAATGATACACAAGCCAAAAGATTCGGTGCATTCTGCAAACTTTCAATATGTGAAATTCTCCTGCATTTTTTGGCAGTGATACATGTATGTATAATAACATTTGAGGCCCCAAAAGGGTAAAAAACCAATATATCTCATACATATACAACTGAACATGCAACAGGGAAGCTTTTTTAATTGAAGACAAATGCTGCATTTATTCATTCTTTTATAAATGAATATTTTCCTTAAAAAGAAATTATATATATTTTTACCAATTAAAATGTGTTGACACATGACATGCATGACAATTACTTTTCAGATTACTAAAACAACCTAACTTTTTTTTAGCATATGATAAAGAAGATGTTCATTATGTCACTGTATCGTGATCTACTTACATTCAGGAAGTTGTTACTAGAATTACACTCACTATTCAACTTTTAGTTATATATAAAAAAGAACCATTTACAGTTTTCAGCTTAAAAGAAAGGATAGGTCCACATTTAAAAAAAAATTTTTTGTCAATCTGTACTTTGCTTTTTTTAGCCCCTCCAACCCTGCCCCTCCAAATTGTTCTCCCTTTATTGTTAGGTCAAACAAGACGTGTTTGTGAAACACTGATGCCCCCGTATGGCAGCTCAAAGGTGAAAGGTTTTTCTTTTTTATATTTCATTTTATACATATCAGGGCTAGAGTCCTATGGGTCTCTTCAATTACTGTGAAATAAAGTCACCTCCTGAAGTTCAGTATCATTTACATTGATTTTTATTGCCAAGTAATGGTATCACAATTTTCCTCCCTAACTTTTCTGAAATCAATAACATTTTTTGTCATTTATCAAATTATTTATTTATTTACGATGTACTTCCAGTTGCCATCAAGTTTTTTTTTTTTTTACCAATTCCATTTCTATTTCATATTACATATTCTCAATACATTGATTGCATACATATAAAATGTAACCTCATGATTGAGCTGTATATATCTTTTTTTTTTTTTTTTTTTTTTTACAAATCCGCTGTCACAATTATGCTTTATCTTGTTCAAACAGTTCAAAGATAATCTCTGAATCCTATATTTCCACTATACTTTGTTTGCTAGGGAATAACAATAATTTCAGGTTGTCACATATATATTCATCTTTTATTTATAGGACTGATCTTACTGATATTTTGACTATGTATCATGATACATGGCTCTTAACATCAAATACATGCAGTCTAGTATCATACATTGTAGAATTTAAAACTGTGTACAGGAAAAAGTTTGCCCCCATTTTATTTTAGCCTAAAGGTGATATAGGGTAAGAATTCAACAGAGTTATCTCTCCTTTGACACATCTATACCTGGGAGAATTTAGCTAAAATGGAGCAAAATTGTCAAATCAAAGGTGAAATAGGTTAAAAATATCTGAGGCCTGTTATACAGTAATCCTAACTGAGTCAAATATAAAGAATTTAAGTTTATGAATCACTTGATCCAAATTACACTTTACTCCCTGCTAGAAATGTCATTTCCAATTAAAATAAAATATATATTTTCTTTTTCATTCTGTACACATTACTCGGTTAAAAAAATGTAAATTCTTTTCAATATAAAGCATAATAATTGTGTTAAAAATGTTGTAATCAGTATTACATCACAAGCACTTCATTTTGTCTGATTATCCTGATTATGTATTGTATCACAGGAAACATGGATATATCATCCCAGGCCTTGATTTAACCTACATGTTAGTACATCATGTACATGAGTATACTTTGTGAACATTGGCAACAAATTATCAACATAGTATTGGATGTCCGTAGAAGTATTAAATTGCTATATAAAGGCTGCACATAAGGAAAAATTTTTGTTCAGTCTTTGTGTTGAGTTCTTGAAGCTATAAAACAACATTTCATAAAAAGGACAAGGTATGGTAATGGCCGAATCCGGCCCTTTATTTGATGTAAAAACCAGAACACAGTTAAAATTGTGTTAGTTTGTAGTTAAGAACTTAAAATGATGCTTGTTTTAAAACCAGCACTAATTTTGCTTAAAAGCTTACAGGGAGGCCACAAGAGGGTGCAGAAGTAGGACATTTTGCTGAATTTCCTCAATTCTGGTGGAATTTCGTCAAATTTGAGATACTTTTCACTTCAGGAAACATAAAGCACAAACTTGCCTATCTGAGATTTTTATACATAAGATCCATCTTATACTAGTGTATGAAATATATGAATTTGGTAGATAGGCAAGCTTGTGCTCTGTTTTCTGAAACAAAATGTGCAGTAAAATTGATGAAAATTTGCATAAAAATGAGAAAATTCGGAAATATTATATATTTTATGACCTTCCTGTGACCTCTGTGTATCCCATAACTTAGAACTAATACTTAGAACTAATACTCATTTTGTGGCAGGGGTAACAACAGGTTTCTATTGAAAAACTGTTGTCTCATTCTAAAATACACCCCAAACTAGGGGCCAAAAAGGGGTCTTAGCCTATCTTGTCCTTTCATGGAGAAGGCCAATATGTTTAGTGAGGAGTTATGTAATTTCCATATAAAATATGTTCAGATCATTCAAATTGTTGCTATGGCAGTATGCATTTTAAAATGCTCAGACAGAGGTTTCCAACAAGAGCATAGATTTTCTGGTCAGTTACACAGCATCCAAATTCAATTTTACTTGACAGGTCAAGTAACTTGTTACAGCGAGCCATGTTAAAAATAGGAATTAAAAAGAACTGCAGCTACATTGGACTTTGGTCACACTTCAAAATTGACTGATCCCTGCCAAGTCAGCCATTATTTTTTTTAACACTGTCATGGACTCCTTAGTAAACCAGATCAGAATATGTCAAATCCTCACTTAAGGAAATCATGCAAATTCATCCATCCATTAGTGAACATATATTCATAATAAAAAAAATGAAAGATTTCTAAACCTTCCAAAACATCCATCCTACCTTTTCTTCATCCTTGGTCACTATGGCAGATGAAGTGAGGCTCTCAAAAGGGTCACTGGAGACAGACACCAGAGGGAGGCCATCGTCTGACGAGGATGTTTTTGGGGTCTTCTCCTCTCCCACTGAGGTCAATGGGGTCTGGTCATTGGATGGTGACGATTCAGACAATACTGCTTCATCGTCCACTCTGATGCTTATTCGACCAGCTGATGTTTCGTACACTTCCCGTCGACTCCCAGAATCTACTTTCTCTTTCTCTTGTACTTTTGTTTCTTCAATAGCTTCTTCCAAATTGTCATCAAATGAATCTAACTTAAAAATCACTTTGGAAGTTTCTGTGGCCAAATTATCACTTTTGTCTAAATTTTCTGTCACAGGTGGGCGATTTTTAGTAAAATTTTTACTTTTTGGGGAGGTGGGACCTCCTAAAGCCTCTAGATTCATATCACTTTTCACTCCAGAATAGGATAAGAGACTTTCATTACTAATGCTACCAAAAGACATCAGAGATTTTTCTGTCCTTTCTAGTAAGTTCACATCACTCTTAATACCAGTGTACGACGATAAACTTTCACTGCTTATACTGGTGACTGACAGTACAGATTTATCTGCCCTTGGCATGCTCTCCCCCTCCCCACGCCCCTCCCCTGCTGCCTCACACTCTGGGGACGAGAGGTGGTAACTCGCCTCCGTCGTTGTTGATTGTGTCGGGGATGAGGTGTCCGAGGGCGATGACCCAGACTCCTCCATGCTATCCTCTGTTGTGTCAAAGTTAAAAATAGACTGCTGAGAAATAGTGGTCTTTTGCTCATTTGAGGCTTCTTTTGACTCTGAAACAAAATAAATATTCACTGACTAGAATTTCCCAAAAACATACCAGATGTGAAGTTTATATTTTTATCATATTACTTGAGAGAAGCCTTTTACAAATACTTAATGAATTCTTATATATAAATTTTGTAATTTTTAGCAATTACTTAGACATCACAAGTAAAATTCCTATCAAACAAACATTTGTACACATCCCTACATATCATACAAATTAGGATTATTACTTATGTGTTGTTTTTTTATTACCTTCTCCTCTCTTCTTCAACAGGAAACATATTTAATCTTATAGGAAACAGGAACTCCGATTTTTTTTCCTTTTTTAGGAAGTGTCATCACATATTAATGCTGAGAATGCTATTTTTTCTTCCACATACCTACTCAGTCTATTATACAAGTAATGCATTCTTAACTTGTTCTAGTGACCATGTCAAATTCTTGTTTAGATGGAAGGCATGTAATAAAGTTTTTTTTAAAAATTTTTCCACATATTTCAAATAATTTTTTTTTATATACCAGTATATCAAAATACAAACATGAATGTTTTTTTTTTTTTTTTTTTTTTTTTTTTTTTTTTTTTTATGTAAATTCATTTTTCAATTTTGCTCACTGTTTTAGAAAATAATTTTTTTCTAAATAAATGTTATTAAGATTAGTACAACTTAAATTAAAATTCTCAAAAATATTTGAAGCACTCTTGTCTAGAAGGAAATGGTTGTCTATCTTTCCGTGTGGATTTTCCCTTCTTTTTTAAAAAAAAGGGGTTTTTTTGTGCACTATAGGGTTACATACAATATATTTTTTATATTTTAACATAGTAAACATATCACTGATAATGTCAGATAATTATATATTTTATCAACTTAAATACATTTCTCCAAAAAATAAAATCTGTTTCCTTCATTAACAAAAATAAATATATTGCTTGTGTTCATATATTTATACACCTTATTGAATTAAGGCGATTGTAGGTCTCCCAATTAAAAAAGTCACTGATTAAGTATTATTCCTATATACATATAGATTCATATTTACATATATTCTTACATATTCATATCTGGTAGTAATCTCTTATTTCTACAAGAACAACTACAGGGTTGTCCCTAAGACCCGGGGGCCAGGGAATTTCCCCGCCTATAATGACATAATCCCCCTGGTTATTCTGGTATTCTTCCTCAACCCCCTGTTAGGGGAGGAACCTGAGACACCCTTCTACTTTTTTAATGTCCCCTGCTATTTCAATTCTTAGGAACAACCATGAACTAACATGAATCCCCAGATCAAGCATACATACAGTAGTTTTAGAATTTTTTCACTCACCTGATTGGACAACTTTGACCGCATTCTGAAACACAGAGTTTAACAGACTTTCTGCCATTCGTTGTGTAGGTGATGGGATTTCTTGATCTGTTTTTTCTAAAAATAAATGCGAAAAAAATCAAAATCAGGAAATCTCAAAATAATTGTATACATATCACGACTATAGAATATATTTGAAGAATATAAGTAAACTTACTATTTCTCAGTAAAATGATATAGAGTCAAACCTCGTTATCTCAAACTTGATAAAACTGAGAAAATACTTTGAGATATCAAAGGATTCAAGATATCCAGGGTAAAACACATAAGAAACAAGCGCTTAAGTCTTCAAAATAACTTCGACATATCCATTGTATTTGAGATATTGGTGTTTGAGATACAGAAGTTCAACTGTACTCAGTCTGGGTTTTTTTTTTCAACATTAATTTTAGTTTTCCATCCATACTATTTCACAAATCTTGCTTCTCATACGCAGACTTCCTGTTTCTCAGCAGAAAATTCTTCCTCAACCATTCCTTTTCTCCTTACCCATTTCTTCCTCTTTATTCATTCCTTCTTCATTCTTTCTATCATCTTCCAACTCCTTTGTCTTTCTGTCACTCCCCCCTTCTTCCATTATCCCATTGATACCTGCCTCCTCCCGTTCTGGTACATGGGATGATTCTTTCAGAATTTCCTCTCGGACCGTTTTGGGGGCTTCCCCGCTGATTTTACGGAAACTGGAACTCTCCACAACTTCACGGTCCGCTTCGTGGGTAACTAGGTCGTAGGTTCCGTGTAGAGGATCCACCTTTGACAGGTAATCTGTTTCTAGGGAGAGAAGCTGGCTATTGCTGGCTACCTTCTTCACACCTGTCAATCATAAAGGTATGAAATCAGGTAAATATACAATTCCGGTTGTGTTTCCTAAGTAACAGTAAGTAATCCATGATGAAATAAATTAATTGCAGTTCCACACAAACCCAGGGTTGTCCCTAAGACCTGGGGGCTGGGGAATTCCCCCGCCAATAATGACATAATCCCCTGGCTACTCAAGTATTCCCCCTTATCCCCCTGTTAAGGAAGGAACCTTAGAGATCTCCTACTATTTCACTTCTTAAGGACAACCCTGCAAACCAATTCTCTACTTAAGAAAATAAGAGTCACACAGATTTCCATAGTGTTGTCAGTTAAAACAAAATATCAATCAAGGTAAAGTTTACATTTCAAACATGCACATGTTGAAGAGTTTATCATGATTCAAACAAAGTATCAATTTTTATTCATCTTATAATTCAATCAAATAAATAAATGCAATCTTACATAAAACAAAAAAGATAATCTATTTCAAAGCTTTATCACAATATGGATAAATGTAGACTCAACATTAAACAAAAGATGTACCGATTATTGTAAGCTTAATACAAGTATATCCCATGTATTTTCATTTTAAGGAAGATTTTCTTGTGTACTATACATACATAACCATGATAACAGACTCTTTGTTTTTGTCTCATCATAATTCAAATGGCTCTTGCATGAAATTGTTGAAAACTTTTAATAATAAATATGTACAGACTGGCTAGTAATATTCAAAATTTCTTCAAAGTAAGGAATGAATTGTAACGACAGAGATGTAAGCACTAAATGATTTTTTTCTTGACAAATTTTACAGAATAATGCTCATAACTATTTTTTATGATAATATTCATTTAATGTATGTTTACACTTATGTTGATTTATATCTATTGGCATTTATCAAATGTTACAAAAAATTATATGTTCAGAATCCTAATTTCAAAACCTTTTTTTACACTTCATTCAAATTTGTTAGTACACAGAGTAAAGCCCTACCATTATCTAGACTCTCTGCAGTCAAACCCTGCCACACTGAATTCACCGCATCCTGCTTCTCAGGTTTGACCTCAATGACCTCTGGAATCTCAGCAGTACTAGGAGACACGGGTGTGTTGTCAATCAAGGACTGATTTGGTTCAAAGTTGTCCAACACATGTTCAATCAGTTCTCCAGCCAGAGAGAAGGCCACATCCTGTATTGGGTTATCTCCCTTCCCTGGTTCACTGTCGCTTGACTGGTTCCCTTCCTGCTGACTTCTCTGACTAAAATCTTTTCCCATAGTTCCATTGGATTTCCCATGATTCCCTGCTGGGCTATCACCATTATTGTCATCATTAAAGTCTAGGTCTAATAACTGACTTCCTGAAGCTTCTTGACTGTCTTTCAGCATCTCTTGAGCAATTCCCTTTGCCACTACATTTTCTGGTTCAATGGATACAGGGTCAAAGTCCAGAAAACTTGACTCCTGAGAGAATATCACAGATTTATCCTGACTAATATCCAGCAGACGACTGTTGAGTGAATTTAAATCCAAGCCTTGACTTTGATATTTTTCCATGTTAGATTCCACAAAGCTGTTTTTAGGAGTAAAAGGGGAATAAATTTGTGATGGATCACTCCCTTCTACTCCTCCTGGAGACATGGATGAGTTCACATCTGGGTCAGCAAGCCTACTACCTAATGTGGAGCGCTTCTGCTTCACCTGCTGAACCATGTCTGCATTATTAAGACTTGGCAAAATGTGTTCGTTGGCTAGAGTGTCGAAATTACTTTCCATGAAGCTGTTTTGTGGAGTAAACGGGACACTGTCATCTTCTTCAGCTGCCTTTTCTTCCTCCATTATACCTCCTCCCATACTCGCCCGTTTCTCCTGAATTCGTTGTACCATTTCTGCACTATTAAGACTCGGTAGATCAGATTCATGATCATAAAACTCACTAAACTGTTCTGACACAAAGCTGTTCTGTGGCGTAAATGGAACATTCTCCTCCTCTTGATCAGCAGACGACAGTAAATCCACTTCTCCACCTAAAGACTTCCGCTTCTGTTCCACTTGTCTCACCATTTGAGAATTATTTAAAGTTCTTAAATTATGTTCCTTGGCCAATGAGTCAAACTGCACATCAGCCACACTATTTTGAGGTGTAAAAGGATAACTGTCCATCACATCTTTCATCTTCTTGGTTCCTTTCATCATTTGGCGCTTCTTTTGCTGAATTTTTTCAATGGTTTCAGCATTGTTCATACTAGGCAGAGTGAATTCGTTGTTGGCATGGAAACCAGTTGAGATCAAACTATTTGGTGGTGTGGCGGTTTCAGGAGGAGTTACAGTATGACTAGGATATTCTGACCCAGGACGAGAGTTCCAGGCTGAACCAGGACCAGAGGAAGCCTCTGAGAGACTCTGCATCAAATCTGGGGTGCGTAGTGGGGACTCCATGACATCAGCCTCTGTGAAGTCTCCCAACAAATCAGGGACTCCTGCTGAGGAACTTGGCTCCACAGGGGACTTTGGCAGAGTTATGCTGATTTTGGGGTGCTTTCGTTGTACAGTATCTTCAAACAATCCTAACAGATCTTGAGAAGCTGTCTGATTATTAGAACTGTCTGTTGTTAAAGGGTCAAAAAGAAGGTCCTGGTTTGTGCTACATGGTCCACTGCTCATTACCACAGATGGGGAAGCAGAATTATTTGAAAAGTCTAAAAGTGTGTTTGATTGCCCCACTGACTCAACTGTCCCAAAAGGGTCAAAGTTCAGCAGCAGGTCATCCTGAGGTACATTTGTTGTTTGCAAAAATGACTTGACCAAAGGAAGGACTTTCTTTCTGGATGCCTTGACATTTCCTTGGTAATATGCTAAACAGTTTTTGAATTCACAGGTGAAGAGCTGAAAATCTAATTGAATTTCTTCATTTGTTTTCAAGAACTCAGCAAGCTGAAATTACAAAAAAAAGTCATGAAATATTCAAAGTTGCAGATATATTTCATAAAAAGATGCTTTGTTACTTTCCAATCTATTTGCTACAAATTTATTTCATTATTCTTTTAACCCAACAAAATTTTGATGTCATCCTTCTTTCAAGTGTTAATTTCATCCTTCTTTAATTGAGAAGAAAATTTGCATTTTTTTCTAAATAAAATCTTCATCATTAGACCTTAAAAATAAAGTATACTGCACCATAATCATTTTCAGGTGTATGTATTTTTCAATTGAAAATTAAAGGAATCAAATATCTATACTTTATGAAAACATTCTCTGTTACTTGTATCAATTACCTTAGTTGTTTCCTCCACACTATTGGAGAAAATCAAAATTTCCCTGCGGGGCACCCCTGTATCTACATGCATTGTCATGACAACTACACTCTGCCCTTTCCGGTCAAGCATAACAGAATTCATGGACTCTGACACATCAGAACGCTGAAGAAACACCTTAAGATAGAAATATTACAAATATTTTACTAAAGCAATTCCAAGGAATATGTGTTGTCTGCAGGTATATATGTGTTACTAAACAATGAACAGCTAATCAGATGGTATGACAGACGGACATACAGACAATGGTCAAAGTCATCCCCAAGTATCTGTATGTACACAATAATTATGTATTTATTAACTTTTCTATACTGTGTAGAATTTTTTTTTTTTTGTATACTGTACTGTTGATGTTTTATAATTTGTTTTTCTTTTTTTAATATATACAGTAAAACTTGTCTAATCCGGCGACCAGTGGTTCCAAAATTTTTGACCGGATTAGGCAATAGCCGGATTGGAGAAAATTGAACCGTTATAGCAAGTTAAAAATTACATAGATATAAACAAAGAGTGCATGGTAAATAAATACTTGATCAAGTGTGTCATTTGAAAAAAATCGTCTATTTCCGTTTGTTTTGAACTCTGTTTGTTCTTCAGAATTTTCATTTCTGCTTAAGTTTTTTATTCAGTATCGAAATATAATATCTCTTGATCATTTATCAAATTTGAAAATCGTTTAATGTTTTAAACAACTCCAAAACCTCATCGTAGCTGTATATATTATTTTGTTAGGGACAGATTCCTAATTAATTTCTTTCTTTTAAAATTAATATGTTTGAATATTTAGACACTGTATTAGTTAATTTCAAATGTCATACATGTAATGAATATTGAACCAAAATCTTCTGTCGCTATGGTCGTTGTAAACTAGCGACACAAAGGGAAGTAATTCGAATTGCACGTCGTACACGCGAAACGAAAGTAGAAAGGAGGTCATGAATAAGTCTCCAAGATTTTCTACAGACATGCTACATATAACCATCACTATCACTCATTCTTTTGCGAGTTTCCTCGCCTTACTTGAGCCATTTTTTTTTATCACGTTTGTTAAAATCTAAACTGTCGATACAGGATAGATCATTAACGGGACAATAATTACCCCACGCGAGACTTCTCTAATGACCAGCGGGCACAGGTAAAAATAAGTGGCCGGATTAGAGGAGATAATTTGTACTAATTATGAGCAGTTAGTTCTTTAAATAGCGGCCGGTTTACAGAATAGGCAAGATCCGGATTGAACAACAATTATTAAACATAAATTAAAAAGAAAATTCAAGGGACTAAAATATTACGCCAGACTGAACAACATGCCGGAATGCACAACATCCGGATTCAACAAGTTTTACTGTATATAATTTTTTATTTATCCATAAAAAGTGTGTCAAATTGACTGCTGGTCATTCTGCATGTATACCTATACATATGTCATTCTGTCCGTATATACATGTACCAACCTCCAAAGACACTGGTATTGATGACATTACTACTGTGTGGTTACCATGGGTGACACACTTCAGGTCTTTTTCCAGGACTTCCTTTGTGTTCAGAGCTACAAACAGGAAGTGAACATCAAGCTTTTCAACAGGTTAACTGTTTTGGCTAGTTGCCAAGGACTACTACGTAAATTTTTTATATACACATATACACTTACATGAAGTGTCAGTGAAATTTCGTACAATGAAATGTTAAAGAAGGTGTACTGAAAATAGAAATGTCTCTTATACTGGACAATAAAATAGTAAATTGTTTTTTCTAGTTTTAAGTTTAATCCCAAAAGTTTCCTGATTTGTTGATGTAAATAACTGCATTTGACGTAGAAAACTCAAAAAATAAAAAGGAAAGAGGAAGGAGCTGCAAGGAACTTCTCTTTCACAAAACAAAAACTTTTTCTGATCTAATCATAAATTTATTATTTTTCAAATAAAAGAAATATTAAATAAGTATGATAAACTTTTTTCTGTACAATTTCTAAGGTTAGTGCTTAGATTCTCTCCCTTTACTAACTGGTTATCGATCTTGATCATAATTCTGAGTCCCGTACTAAAACCATTTTCTCCATACATATTGAATATATTTTATTTTTTCCTAAATCTCTAAATAAATTCCTAGATCCTCCCCCTAAAACCTTTACCAGAGATATCATTCTTTGCCTGCTGGATATCACTATAGAGTTTGTCCTTATCTAGGTCAGGTACTATCTGGGTCAGTCTGCATAAGATCTCCTGGTCATACGGAGTTGTCTTTCCTGCCTCTGGACTTGTATTCACTGTATTAACTAATATGGTACCTGTTCAAAAAAAACAAACATTATCATACCTGCTTATATTTATGTAGACAATCATGTACATGTATATTATTATAAAACATTGTAGTATAAATTTGTTTTATACCATACATGTTAGAAACTTCAAAACTGCAAGGGATCTAGAATGATTGACTGTATGTTGTTTTATGTCTCATTCGAGAATTTTTCACTCATATAGAGACGTCACCATATACCGGGCTCGGTTTTTAAGGTCAAATCTGAACAACCCACAACTTCCACTTCAAAGTGCCGAGCACTTGGTGAAGGAGCAATTGCTACCTTTATTTTATTGACTTAGGTCAGTCACGGCCGAGATTCAAACTCAAGATCTCCCAATCACGGAACAAGCGCTCTACCAACTGAGCTACCGTGAAGGCCTCAAGAAAATTGACCCGTGTACTGCTTTTAAATATTGTAAACATACTTTTTTCCACAGTGGTCATAATTCTATGGTATCACAATTTGTGTTGAATCCAAGGGCAGTAAATTGCACGGGTTTCTTGGATTGCCATTTTATGTCTTATATGCACTTTAAGTACACTGACAAATTTCCATGAAATTCTTGAGCACATACATAGCTTATATTAATTCCACACAGAATAGGGTACATCTACGGTGTACAACACTGAGTCAATGTTCTCCTTCAAATAAACTGAACATAGCTTGAAAACTAGAGCCGAGCTCGTTGCAATGCAACGAATAGGTCTTCCGTCTGAGCTTCGGACAGGACATAGTGACCTTGAGTCAAGGTCATGCAACATTTTAAGGTTATAAACAATCCTGTAAGGGGCATCAACTTTCAATGTTTCAACAGTAGAAAGACAGTTAAGGAATGTAAAATTCGCCCGTCAGTGAAATGGGACTTGTCTAAATAACCTTGCGTCAAGCCATGACACATTCTGCAGCTGGTTAAGAGCAAACACCATCTGTATGTCACCGACATAAAAAAAATCACAGTCACGTATTCTTTCAGACTGTGATTCATCCAAAACATCATATTCTAAGTGACCTCGAATTTAAGTCAAAGCCATTACACACTCTGGATGATATATTTATCAACTTTTCAGTGAAATGCAAATGCATGCAATTTTTTCTATTACAAAATTATGGACCTTTTTGTTTGTTTGTTTGTATGTTGTTTAACGTCAGCTTCGAGAATTTTTCAATCATATGGAGACGCCACCATTTGCCGATGGAGGTCTCCAATTTTGACCTATACTCGGCACTCATGGCAATTGAGCAGTGAGGGATCTTTTTCGTGTCAGCACCTACTGCCAGACAGGACCTCAGTTTGTAAGGTCTCATCCAAAGGATCGGTCTCTGCATCCCACAGTGGGATTCGAACCTGCGACGTAAGGATCAACTCCTTAATCCACGACTCTAGAGCAGACACTCTTACCACTGCGCCACGTGGGCGACTAGACCTTTTTGAATTTTACACTTATTATATCAGTGACCTTGATCTTGCCTAAATGACCTATGTTAAGGTCAAAAACAACCTTTGAACAAATTATGAGCTTCCAGTGATACTCAATGACAAAGATACACCTAAAAAAGAATATTGCACTTTTCTGTCAGTGACCTTGAACTTGCCAGAAAGACCTTGGATCAAGGTCAAAACACATTCTTGGATCATAAGCAATCTCTGTATCAAGTAAAAGCTTCCAGTGATTTTATATAACAAAGTTATAGCATGGGGAAAAAAATAATATTTATCTGCCAGTGACCTTGAACTTGCCGAAAAAACCTTTGTTCAAGGTCAGGACAAACCCATCTAAAGCAATCTGAGAAAAAGTTTCCTGCGTTCCTCCCACCCCTTATAAATTTATAATCCAGGCACGAATTTTGCAATTTCTTCTGCCTGTCTAGTACTATGTTATCTCAAACCGGTGGATCATAAGCAATCTTTGTTCCAAGTATGAGCTTCCAAAATTATAGCACATACAGTAATCTTACACTTTTCTGTCAGTGACCTTGAACTTACAGGAATGACCTTGGATGAAGGTCGTGTCAAACCATTTAATTTTGTCATAAGCAATTCCTGTATCAAGTATGATACTTGCTATTTTTTTCCAGTGACCTTGAACTTGCCGGAATGATACTGGATCAAAACCATGACACACCCTCGGATCATTAGTAATCTTTGTACCAAGTGGACCTTCCAGTTTCTTCATAACAAAGTTATAATATCCTTGGCAAACTATCACGTACAGACGGACAGCTAGGCAGACGAACAGTGTGATTCCAGAAGACTCAAAACACCTCCACCCCAAACCCACACACTTCGTTTGGGGGGATATATAAATTCCTATGTTAAATTATGAACACTCTTTCCGGCCCAAACCTTCTCCCTGGAATCAATATCTGAAAAAAAAATGAATGTATCCTATGTTGGAAATTTTCTCATTCTAGTCCATGGGTTCTTGAGAATACTATTTTCAAATGACCCCATGCGCGGATCTAGAGGGGCTTGGGGGCAGTTAAATGTATATACTAAGCCAAGTAAAAGTGACCATGCCCCCCCCCTAGAAAACGCGGACCCTTCCTCGAAAACGCGGATCTGTGTTAAAATGGTATGAAAAGTCTTAGGTATGAAGCTTTAAAAGTCAGCGACCCCCCCCCCATACACACACACAAACACACACACGAAATTGGTTTTTCACGTTTGGGAAAAGAGTTTCTTTTTTTGGCTCGTCAAGAAATTTCTGGGTTGAAATTTTTTTTTTTTGGGAACCCCCCCCCCCGTGGAAAAAAATTCCTTGATCCGCGCCTGGACCCCATCTAACTTTTACTACATGTATCCGTTAAAAGAGGATTTGACCCTTCATTTGAATAAAACTTTACCAAAAATATTCTGTGTTAATTTTCGTTGTTATGGTCCTGTGGTTCTTGATAAAAATGAGAAAAATTTACAAGTAGCTTTAGAACAACAACGAGATAACGCTCATATACACCAAGAAAGCAAACAAAGATGAAGAATTATGAACAGAAAAGCTTCCTTGGGTCTTTGGCTTGGAAGGTGAGATACTTATTAAAAATTGAAATTATTTTGTCATTTTTTTTTACAATCGACGGGCCTGCATTTCAAAGAGAGAGAGAGAGAGAGAGAGAGAGAGAGAATTTCTAGCTAGGTCTTTGAATAACAGTGACATCGGTTCAGAAAACAAGGTCCCTAGGAATGTACATGTATATAAAATAGGCAGTGCCTATCTCTCTCGGAATTCATCACCTGCTTCTGTAAAGCTCCATCCTCACTTGTACTGACATGTACCTGGTAAAACCAACCGACTGCGAAAGGAAAACTTTCTATTTATTTCGAGGATGGGGGTATACGTATAGTGATGAGAGGAAATTTATTCACCTATACGTTCATTAAATATGAAAGATTGCTTCTGAGTATTTGTATACGATCGCACGACTTTCGTGTTAATTTCTAAAAGTTGGATTATGTAAGCAAAGAACTAAACTTACATTTGTTGTAGATGAGTAAAATAATTAATTAGCCGTTTATAAGTTTTTTTAACATCTGTAAGAACCACTTTTTAAAAAAAAAAAAAACAACAAATAATCGTCCTATTATGGGCGCCCATGATATATTAGACAAGGTGTTTAATTAAAACATAATTCAGATATCGACATCCAGGAGAACAACACATTCTTTTTTCAGTGGCGGATACAGGAGTCTTGAAAAGGGGGCCCGACCAGTTTTGGGTCGGGGTAGGGGCCCAAACCCACATAAAAAAATTGATTTATTAAATCTTGTGTATATTTTGGATACAAAAGAGGGCAGGCCCCCTGAACCTCCTCTAAATCTGCCAGCGTTTTTTTTTTCATTATCTATCAAACGCGTTGACAAAGTCAAAAAGACGGTTTTAGTTTTTAGGGCATTTTTACAGTGATATGAGAAAAGTCTGATAATTGCTGTTAATTTTAAGAAATAAAGTTCGTCATTTTTCAACCTCGTTCGGTATAATATAATTTACTGATAATTTTTTCCGTTAAGGAGGAACACATGGACGAAGGATAAAAAAGCGGTATTCTGCATGTACATGTACACATCATTGCTATAATTGTGTACTCGGGATTAAACCCCAAATCCTTCGTTACATTGTATTTGGGTATAATTTTCACTTGTTCTCAGGCGGATAATCATTTATTTTTATCTGTCTAAAGACAATAATTTCAGTTAATAGAGAAATGTTTTTATTTCGTCGTTTTTCCCCATCCTTTTGGTTTACACGTTTGCTTTGTACACAAAAGCGTGTGTTCATGTACCGCTGTTTCTACACGCTATCGATGTGATCAGGGAGAACATGATATCATCCAGCAATTTATTTCTTATGAAAACACTTAATGAAAACATATTAGGTGAAAATATATATACCCGTTAGTATCTTAGTACCTGAGTATCGACCTGTTTAATTGCAGTGTCACCAACCGTAACGATCGCTGGCCAGGACTTGAATATAATTTATTACCGTTATTAAAACAACTCGTCAGCTGAGCGGACCTATGATTTAAACAGTAAAATAGGGAAATTCCAGAGTTCGAAGTGTATATATTTTGGGCGCTCTTCCACATAAACAAATAAAACCGCATTTACGCGTACTTACATGCATGTACCAGTAATTCGTGTCATGGGTAAATTCAGTTTATTAGATGAAATAAAACAAATGCATAAGATTAATCTTCCTAAACAACACGTTTTTAAAATAATCTGTCTGATATAAGGGACGGTATAAAATAACAAAGAAAATAACGGGTTTGTGTTTGTATTTAATTTAGAATGAGAACAAATCTTAACCTGTCAAATCATTTATAAAACATACTTCGTTTTCCAGACACTAATTGCCATGCGTAATCTTCACATGCACTGACCAAGAGGTCTCAAGTTCGAAATGTATGGCTTCTCATTGCGTGAATTTTGTCAACACATGTCGGAACAAACTATCTAAGCCAATTGATTCCCAAAGAAAACTGCATAGGAAGGGTTTTTTGGTACACTTTTTAACGGGTAAAATTCTTTCGACGTTCGATAGAATTTTCAAATACAAGTGAAATATTTAGGTTACTTGCGTCCGACCTAGTATTTTGTATGCAATAATATTGTAAGTTAGGAAGAAAATAATACAAACTCAAAAGTACTTAATTTTATTTTCGATTTTCCTGACAATTAAAAATGTGACCTCTACGTACAATTATCGTGATAATTATATACATGCTGTTTAATGTTCATGAAAGAAATAGCAACTTGTTAAATAATAACATTAGAGAGATAAATAAACTGTTTCTTTAATACGCAAACAAAGTGGTCTTTTCGGCATTCAAAATGCATTGAATTTGAAGTGAATAAGTAAAAGGCAGTTAAGACTGGCTGATTAAAACGAGCGAGTGATAAACAGTAAGACGAAGTCATATGAAAGATTCGAAATGATTTTAAAGTAATTTTCCACAAAGCGCAATTATCTCAACATCGAGAAACACAATGTTTATAAAAATAAATATGCAACTTTCTTGTAACATGTAAATTGAAATGTACTAGCGACTTAATCAAAGATATTACGAAATAGTCTGAAAGATTCAACATATTTATCCACTCATCACTTAGTTAACAAAATGTATTTGGAATGGCGATTCTATGGATTGTTTTGTGTATGACCTTAGGTCGCTGGTTCACACGCCGATTGATCCTCGGTGACCTCCTTTGCCACGCGCTATCGAGGGAGGGGTTACATAATTGTAAACACACAAAGTGAATGTAAAAGGCGTGTACTTAATGGCTGTGAATAGTCTATGTTTAAAGTTTTGTTTTATTTTCTAACTTTATTGTTTGTTTTTATATGATAAGAAGAAAAGATTATCTTTTTTTCCCTGTTTAGTAGACTGGTTTATCCAAATTTGAAAACAAACGAAATAAAAGGGAAAGTTGTCAGTAAATAATTTGGAAATAAAGCACAAAATACTTCAAGAACCTGATTCTAAAGAATATTAGCATCTAATGTAGCTAGGTTTATTATTTATAGTAAGTTTATTTTAATTACACGCATGAAGAGCTCTTGTTTACTTGCTGAATGAAAACACTTACCTGTATATGTGTTATGCTTCTAGCTCATTTAGAACACAAGACTCAAACAAAATAACATTTTCTTGAGATCAATAAGATGTTAAATAACAACTTTAATTACGGCAGCTATTTCGAAATATTTACCGTTTTTGAGTTATAAAGCAAAAACTTTAAAGGGCCCCAGATCCCTAATTTTAGGGGCTAGACCCTTTTTAGTGGTGTCAAATGAAAGGCCTTAAAATTGTGCACAACTTTTATTCTACATGTTTTATCAAAATATTTTTAGTTTAGAAGATAAAAAGGAAAATATGTGTAAATTTTCGCTCTTTTAGGCGTTCTAATTTTTGACCCCTCTCTAGCGCCATTTTGAATACAGAAATTGAAAAACAAAAACCGATGTGCACAACTTCAGTGCTTCTATTATTTAAATTCGGTAGAATTTCTACTCCAGCTTTTGTAGTCTCTGAGCCTTTGTCTGGAAATGAAGCGTCCTAAATTTTCATTTAAAGGGAGATAACCCAAAAGCGGAACTGAATTTTTGAAGTGTTTGACAGCATTCTGATAGAGTTTTGTAACGTCTATAAACCCTGCAAATTTGAGCAAAATCCGTTGAGAAATGAGCAAGATATGAGGTCTCAAAGTTGGCGTCTAGGAAAAACTAGAAATATGTCCATAGGACATGAATGCCCCGCCAAGGGTATATTAGTAATGCAACATTTTAACACAAATTGAGAAAAGTGAGGTCAAGGTCAAAGGAAAGGTCAAGGTCAAAAAATATTGCTGCAGTTGAATAGCTTACATCAGTATGTATCAGCATATGACGTTTGATTCAGAAACTAATTTAAGAAAAGTGAGGTCAAGATCAAAGGAAAGGTCAAGATCAAAAAATGTTGATGTAGTTGAAAAGGTTACATCAGTATGTATTAGCATATGAAGTTTGATGAAAATATTATGAATGGTTTCTTTAAAACTGAGCTAAACACTAATTTAAGAAAAGTGAGGTCAAGGTCAAAGGAAAGGTCAAGGTAAAAAAAATTATGCAGTTGAATAGCTCTCATCAGTATGTATCAGCATATGAAGTTTGACACTAATTTAAGAAAAGTGAGGTCAAGGTCAAAGGAAAGGTCAAGGTCAAAAAATGTTGATGCAGTTGAAAAGGTTACATCAGTATGTATTAGCATATGAAGTTTGATGAAAATATTATGAATGGTTTCTTTAAAACTGAGCTAAACACTAATTTAAGAAAAATGAGGTCAAGGTCAAAGGAAAGGTCAAGGTCAAAAAATATTGATGCAGTTGAATAGCTCTCATCAGTATGTATCAGCATATGAAGTTTGACACTAATTTAAGAAAAGTGAGGTCAAGGTCAAAGGAAAGGTCAAGGTCAAAAAATGTTGATGCAGTTGAATAGCTCTCATCAGTATGTATCAGCATATGAAGTTTGTTAAAAATATCTTGAATGGTCTCATTAAAACAGAGCTAAACATTAATTTAAGAAAAGTGAGGTCAAGGTCAAAATAAAGGTCAAGGTCAAAAAAATGTTGATGCAATTGAATAGCTTACATCAGTATGTATATATGAAGTTTGATTACACTATCTTGAATGGTATCTTTAAAACTGAGCTAAACACTAATTTAAGAAAAGTGAGGTCAAGGTCAAAGGAAAGGTCAAGGTCAAAAAATGTTGATGCAGTTGCATAGCCCTCATCAATATCTATCAGCATATGAAGTTTGATAAAAATATCTTGGATAGTTTCTTTGAAACTGAGCTTTGAACAGAGCTAAACGCAAAGTGTGACGGAAGGACAGACGGAAGGACAGAAGGACGGAAGGACGGAAGGACGGAAGACGGACATGACAAACACTATATGCCCCGGCCATATTCATGGCGGGGCATAAAAAAAAAGAATAATAAGAATAATCTTAACCATCAGAATCAGTAGAAGGTCTTCCGCCTGGAGCGGAAGACCTTAATAAAATGGAACTGAATCATCCATTAGAAGCTTTCTTTATCAATAGCTACTTCATCACTAATTGCATGAAATCAAAGAGATTGATAATGCTGTGCCTCATATGGGGATTTATAAACATAAAAAGCTCTCAGATTAACCAGGGCAAGTTATATCAGCATTCAGACAAATGAAACCCAAGATATAACATTTCAAAGTTGTGAACTATGGTGAAAACTGTCTAATCCAGCACTTGTGCAATCTGTTTCTCTGTGAATTCTGATCTTCATTTTCACTGACTTCCTATTTTACTATTTTCCATGATCTTTTTACTGTGTAATCCGACACACTGTCTATTCTGACATAAAATTAGTTTCACTGTATTTTTTTCTATTAATTGTCATTTCTCTGGACAATCTAATATCATGCCACATTTAAAATAAGCCCATTTTAGAGTCTATGTGCACATAAAAACATAGAGACAATTTGTAAGTTAGCCAGTTACCATGTACTCCACTGGAAATAGAATTTAAGCAAACTGAGAGGTACCTTTTATCAAAACAGTCGCATACTGCAAATTTAACCTAAGGTTAACATTGTGGCAATGTGATACATTTACTTTGGTAACACAGTGACATTTAACAACTTTATTTTAATATCAGAGTAAGCAATATGCAATTGCAGCAAAATATAGGCACTAATAGTTTACCGGTAAATTGCAACCTTAGCATGACAATTAGTAAATTCACTTAGTGTCAGAGTTAATCTAGCTTACCTCTAGAAATAGTGTCAATTTACATGGTAACTGACTGACAAATTTAAATTTTATACCTAGTAACAATGTGGCAACTTGTGGGCATATTGTAAATTCTGGACTGTCCAGTAGAATTCTGGCTACTAAAGAACTGCAGGAACCCACAAGGTCCTGGATTATCTTCACCCTACAATAAAAAAGAAAACACTCAAAGTGAGTACTAACCAGATTTAGGTAGGGATAATGTATAAGACTCTGTTAGGAATATTTGCCCTGTCCCTTTGAAACCTTGGAGCAACATAACTAGAGTAAAGAGGAGTCATTGCAAGAATGCAAGGGCAATACATATAATCCAAGGAAGCAATAGGAATAATGCAATGGAAAGGGCAACAATTAAGGTACTCCCTCACCTTATTGCTAAACAGACAATTTAGCAAGGGATCAGTGGTCATCTTATATAGAATACTACAGAATTGTGATTTGGATCTATTTCTACATTCAGCAAATGTTTGAACATCATCAGGAATCTTCACTGAGCAGAAATAATTTGAGATTTGTTACATTTGCTATGGTTTTAAAAGAGTAGAAGTAATTTTTGGGTGAATAATTCTTATATTCTCACTACATACATACACTGACCACTGGAAACTTAATATCTTTATATTTATATGTAAACTTGATCACCCAAAAAAGAGAGAAAATGCAGATATAAATAAACCCCTGTTCATAATGTTCTTAATTGACAGTGCACAAATGGTAGAGAAAACAATCACTGGGAATGTAAATTTGAAATTATAACCAGAATTAAATCAAATCCATCGGATGTACACCAAATGTCTACACCCCTGCACTTGATTAAGGAAGGTGTAAATGGTGTTAAAAGTGTAAGTAAATCAAGTCCATGCACCTTTAATGTGGCAAGAACTCAAAAACTGCCAAACGCAATATCACAAGATGGATACAAAATATTTTACTTAGAAGTTCAACGAATAAAATACAGTCATTAAAAGGCCATTTTCAAATTTTTCAAGCCATTTTCAAATACATCACTTGTCAGAACTCTCCTGTAAAAGAGAACAGAAATTATACCTGGTAAAAAGGGATATAACCCTAATAAGCACCTTCTCAATTTTACAATAGGGAGTGGGGTTTTTTTTCCTCTCTAAATATCTTTCAATTTATTTTTTTAATTTTCTTTTATTCTAAACTCTTTTAATTCCTTATTTTTGCAACACTAGCATCTAAACATTGTAACACTTGTGGCTGGTTTTATAAAGATAAGTCAATATTTTCACGACATAAACTTGAACCTTATATGCATAACTAGCAACCTACAAGCACCGAATAAATTACCATTTACATAAAAACCTGCTGTATATACACATACAGAGTCCACTGATTCTACATTGGTTTCCATGGATATTTTTTTTTCTTCCAGGCCTATACAACATAATTTTATTCTTGGTGACAAAAAGCAATATGACTTGATGTGTTAACCAGCTGACCTGAAGATGAAACTTGCGCTTTCATTTCTCAGGAAAGACTTCTCTCATTCTTAATTAAGCGCCACAGAATCTGGTGTCCTTGGTTTCAGTAAAGACAACGCATTGATTTGTGACAGGTCGTTTCCTTTTCGTCACTTTCTATACCAGATAGCGAAAGTGATGCCGTGTCATTTTTTTTTTCCTTTTAAAGCCAAAAATCAATTTCTGAGTGAAATAAGTCTACTTCTGTCAGAAGTACAGTTTGTAGCTTATGCCTAATGGAAAGATTATTTTTTTGAAATTTCTTCTGCGTGCAATTGTTGTTTTGATAATATTTAATTAGTAAGATATTTTGCATCTGCTAGAACTGCCATAAGAAGTAAGCAAAAAATTACTTCTTTTTCAAGTTTTTTTTTCCTAATTAATTTTTTTAGATCTGATGTTTGACTGCCCTAAATTTTACTCTTAAATTTAAATGACCATCTAAAACCTTTTCTTTTTACCAGTAAAAAATCTGGGTTATACATGAACACAAATTGTGTGCAAAGCAAATAATTAACTGTCTATAGTTAAACTGAAGAAGATACACAGAAACAAATATTTTTAACTGGGTTTCCATGCCACTGCTAAAGATAAACTATTGAGGATTTATTTGTACAGAATACAAGAGAACATTAAACTCTCTTGGTTTAAAACTATTAAATCACCAGCTAGAAATAAAATTACTATCACTAATTATCAAAACTTTAATGAAATCAATATAAAACAATATAAAAAATTGCTGGTGATTTAAATAAAAGCAAATCAGTCAGAGATCATGTTCAGCCAAACTGAAGTGACTCCAATATACACTTTTAGAATGCATTGAAGTTAGCAAAAGTGAGAGAAATATTAAATCACACAGGGATGAAATCAAATTGAAACATTGAATGGGTTAATCCCACATCAAATAAAACATGATCAGTTCAAATACAGTAAAATGTGCTTATAACGAAGTGCTTGGGATGGATGATTTTGCTTCATTACAACCATAATTATATAGTTATATAGTTATATCCATTAAGTTTACAATATATTTTAAAGTCATGAGGAATGAAAATCACTTGGCTGTAAGCATCAATTCATTATAAGCATGTTCTCTATAATAATGTTTTACTGCATGTACAGACACACACACTAAATTAATTTGTAAGCATTTTTTTTTCTGCATAATTGTAACTTAATGTGTTTTCAAATATTTTATTCAAAAGATCCATGCACTTTTATTGATGAACAGAAAAATATATTACAATGTGTAAGATTTGAAAGATAAGCAACTTTGTTCATAGAGGGACAAACATGACAAAAGATAAAATTAGTTTTCTGACTTAAAGACAAATGTTTTGCTGCAATAATGCAATAAATCAGATATAAATAGAAATCTGAATATTTTGCTAACAAAAATAGCAACAATTCAATCTCCCATCTAAAAATAAACATCTGTAAGCAATTTAATTGGTCTATTTACGACTTCTGTTTGATCTTAATTGGTCAATTTTCTGTACCCATGCAGCTTGAAAAAAACACAAGATAAGGTTTCTCTCCAGACCTTAGAATTTCTCAGTAATTTATTTCTGTTAATTTAACCCGAATCATTTAACACTTCTATCATATGCCTACCCATCAGAAACTGCATGGCCTGTCTATCATTAGAAATTGTTTAAATTCATTCTGCATCATTTTAATGTTCCAAGAAAATCTGTTCTTAATTTAAATTAAAAAAAATTCTGGAAATTCACAAGGAAAAAAGCAGTATTTTGTGTTTGTATTTAATTTCATTTTTCTTTTTTTATCTTTTAAAATTATTTCATACTGTTCCATCCTTCCCCCTTAATTTTTGTAGCCAAATCATTTCATACTTCCTCTTTTGGGGACGTGAAACTAAGAAAGTTAAGGCTGCATAGTTTTTGAATTAGCTTAGAGCCCCGGATATATAATTACATCACTTACAAACGTAAGAATCTTATTATAAATGAATGTACCGGGATACCCCATACAAACCTATCACATGGTTTCCTTTCCAATGGACGATGATCAATCACCATGACAACACTGTCCTCCAACGACGAGTCATGACCGACCAAAACATTGTGGTCAACCAAGGTCAAGATTAATCTGCCTTGTTGATGGAGGTCATGAAGGTCAAGGTCATCCCTGAAGGTCAAGTAATCTGGGTTTATCCCTGTGTGGCTAAGGAGAAATTTTGTGTCTGTTTTGAGGTGGAACTTAGATTTCTGAGTATTTAGCACAGGAAGACAAAGGGGTTGACTGGAAGATGATGCCTGAGAAAAAAAAAAACTAGACATGCGTAATGTGAAAAAAAGAGGATCCTAAGATCATTCTTGTAAAGAACAGTAACTCTTGCATTACACAATTAAACTTTAAATTTGTTTTGTTTGTTTTTTTGTTTTTCAACTCTTTACAGAATTAATTAAAATAAAATCTGGAATTCAGGCAAGCTTTTGAACTATTTTTTTTTTTTTTTTGCTTTCTTAAAATGAAAATCAAACAAGAATATTTATCTACAAGTACTGCACACTGTTTTTAAGTTAACAATGTCCCTCAGAATAGTTTAAAATGCAAATTGTCAAAGAATTAAAACTTAATATGCTTAGTGTACCTGTCTCATACCAAAATAAATTTAACTCTGACCAGCTCTGTAGTTGAGATAATTACCTTGTGTAAAAAATAACTGTAGGTCAAGGCTGAAACAGCTGAGTCAAGGTCGCATGCTTCGTTGCCAATGACAACATGTATTTTACTGTCTTTGTATGTTTCTTTATCCTAAAAAATAAACAAGAGAACTCGATATGTGTATGCTTACTTATATAAAGAATGACTGATATTTAGGACTTGTCAGAATATAATCCTTTAGCCATGAAATTTCTTTAATATAAACACAAAGTTAACAAACAGACAAATGTCATATTATGTCACCGCATGAATCGATCTCACTGACTGGCACATAAAAAATGAAGCTGATTTTTTTTTTACATGAACATTAAATAAGTGGGAAAATGATAATATGGAAAGCAAGGCTAGCAAGGCTTTAGACATGTTTTCAACACTGGATCAAATTGCATTACACAATAGCAATGCCAAATATAATACAGTGAAACTCGTAATTTGACTGGCTGTGAGAAATATCAGATTATACAGGTGGGCAGATAACACAGTTTCCTTTTTTTCATGCTGACGTAAAATGTAAAAATGAAAATAAAAAAACAAATATGTCAAACCTCTAATCTTCTTTATCTTCTGTATTGGTTTAAAAACATTAATTCTAATATTACCCCTATCAGTCCAATCATTTTAAAAAAAGATTTTTTTTCCCCCTGTCAATCTTAATATCATATGAAGTAATGTGAAATAGAGATCAAGCACACTTTAACAAAGTTTGCTTCAAACAGATTTTCTTCTCAGTCTTTTCCCCCCTTTTTTTTGGACAGGGACAGGGGCTGGGGGGGGGGGGGGGGGGGTATAAAAAGAATCAATATGATGACAGATCATTTTTTTAAAATTCTGATTTAAATTATGCATATCCAATTGCTGGTATAAATACTTTGATAATTAATCCTTATAAATTAGTGTAATCTCCAATCAACATGATCAAATGAGAACTCAATGAATTATTTACATTATAATTGTTTAATGTCCCTCTCGAGAATTTTTCACTCATATGGAGACGCCATCACTTGCCGGTGGAGAGCTACAAATTTTGACCTATACTCGGCACTCAGGGCCATTGAGCAGTGAGGGATCTTTCTCGTGCCAGCACCTACAGCGACACAGGACCTCAGTTTATACAGTCTCATCTGAAGGATCGGTCTCCACATCCCACAGTGGGATTCAAACCCCCGATGTAAGGATCAACTCCTTACTCAACGACTCAAGAGCGAACGCTCTAACCACTGCACCACGAGGGCAACAATTATTTACATAATATATATATATCGAGGAGGCACAGAACAAATGAAAGATGTAAATTACGTGGAATTTTTTTTTCCTCAAGAAACATTAAATTTTGTTTAAAAACATTGTAACAGATTCCCTCTGAAACCCAAGTCCTGAAGTGTGATAGAACTTAGCAACAGTCAAGATTGCTTGACGAAGGGTGATATTCAAAAAAAAAATATTGACTGCACCAAATCTATGCACACTCTTCACCTTTATTTGTTTTTGTAAAAAACATTCAGCACAGTATAATAAATACTGCATGTAGTTGGGAGTAACATTGAAAATTTTCACCCCTTGAAAACCTTGCATTGTCAACCTTGGCTGTGCTTCGGTTGAAAATGGCTTTCAAGGGGTGAAAATTTTTAATGTTACCCTCAACTACATGCAGTATTTCTTTTTTATTATACTTTCATGTTTTAAGTGTTAATCTAATTTTTTATAAGTAACACATGTTCTCCTTTATTTTTTGTCACGATCTCTTGAAAATGCCTTGGTTGCTATGCAGTAAAATTGGTTGCTATGGGCACATTACAGGATTTGATCTCATAATATCACTATATTTATTGATAATGCAAGAGTATAATAGCAAATATACATTAACAATTATCAATTTGGAAGAAATTAAAGTTTTCCTTAAAATTTGCTGTGTATTTTTAACATTTTTTAAGAGTAAAAACACAAAATTTAACCGTTTTTTCCACAAAAACAATAAAAATGCTTCTCAATTTTATATGTCATTCTTGAAGATCAACCTGTATTGTGCAAGAATCAAATTCATTTTAATGCTCAGCTTATTGTAGATTTTATATATATAAGTTTAAACTTGAGAGGTAATTTTCAATTTTTCAACCTGTAAAACTGTACAATATTCGTGTTGCCATGGCAACAGATGCCTAGGTATTTACTAGATTTGCTTTGAAACTTTTTTGTATACTACATATCTTTAATAATTAGCATAAAGTCTGTTGTAGGTAATATCAGTATTCTTTTTGTAGAAATATTCTTCCAAAAAAGTGAAAATTGAAGCTTGTTTTCCTAATTTACCGTGGTTTCCATGGTAACACATAATAAGGGGAAAAAATAATAGTTTTGTTGGTCAAACATCATTTTCATATATGTAAAAGTTGTGTACTATGAACACTTTTTACAACCAATAAAAGAAAACAGGAGGTTAAAATTTAAAGTTTCCATCTGAAGCTTGATGATTCGTGACATTCTCTCTTAAATACTAAAATCTGATTAGATTAGACGCATTTAATAATCCGTAATATTATACTTTTGTGTAAATTAGTAAAATCTGATTCGTCTAGAAACATTGTTAAAAAACACTTTTACCCGCTGAATAATGAAGGCACGCCCTCCAGCATAGCAACAGTCGACATTGCTTGATGACAGGTGATATTCAAAAAAATATTGACTGCGCAGAATTTATGCACGCAAGGTTCACTGTAATATGTATTTGTATAAAATATTCAGTATAATATAATAAATACTGCATGTACAGTAGTTGAGGGTAACATTGAAAATTTTCACCTCTCGAAAAGCACTGTAAACGGAGACTGCGCTCAGAGTAAAGCACTCCCAACTTCTGAGATTTTCAATCTAGTTCCAACCGACCAACTCATTAACTCCAATTATAATTAACTAACTCCAACTCTACATACATTTGTATCAAATCCTCATCAAACTATCATGACTCTAACTTGACCTTAACTCAATACAGGGCTCCTTGTTCTATAAACAATAGCTCCCATGGCTTTACTAATTAAAAGCTGGTTATTTTTTACCACACTAGACATTGCTTCATTCTTTAATTACCCTAACACAGCCTAAATAGTCTGGGCCATCCTCATGCCTGTATCTCTAAACATTTAATCTTATTTTTTGCACCTAAAAGTAAAATTACTACTCATCACATTTACGGACATGACCTTCTCTAAATTCAGAATAGACAGAGTATTTTAATCAATGAATATTATAAGAATGTAGTTTGGCAATTAAAAAAAATCAGGTCAGAATTCATATTAATATGTTGGATTATAAGAGGTGTCGGTTTACACAGGTGTCAGCTTGGACAGAGGGGACTGTAGACTGTAGAATGCTTTTCCAAAAATGTTATCCTTGAACATGTTGAACGTCAATGTTAACAAAACATCATTAATACTGTATACTGTGTAATATAAGACAATACAATAATTATATCTATTATAAGGCTCGGAGACCTGTCTCTGACATAACTACTACAGAATTAATTAAAAGCTATCTAAATCAAGGTCTTATTGTTGCTTGAAATTATGCTATAAAGAGAATAACATCTGAGCATGCAGCACTCCATCTGGACAATACTTATCCTATTTTTATCATCTTTTTATTTGACATTGACCATTATTACTTCTGAATCTGACAGCCAGTTTTAAGGACCATACAATAAGTACAACAGTGTATGTAGAACAATACATGGTAGTATATATACCAAAGGTGTTTACCCCTTTCTGCAGTTTTCAGTCATGTAATTTTTTTCTATCATTCTGTAATTTGAGCTTTTTGTCAGTAATCTCATGTACTTATTTACTATTCCTATGTTTCCTTGATAACAATTAGAAATTTCAAATTAGTATAGTATATATATATGTAAAAGGTGATGATAACAAACAGTGATCAATCTCAAAAAATCTATATTAAATACCAGGGCTAGAAATAATTATTTTTGTTTACTAGTCACTCGGGCTATTGCCTTAAATTTTAACTGGTCAGCTGAGTACTTTCACTGTCCCACTAGGCCAGTAGATTATAAAAAGACTGGCCCAAAACCATAATAATAATTATAGTAATATTTTTTTTTATATTGTGATACTAAGAAGCACAATTTAACAAAACAAGAAACGGCAGAAGTTGGGACACACAACCCTGTCAAGTTAACTAGCCCGAATGTGAATGAATTTTATTATGCATTAAAAAATGCTAACCCAAAGGGCACATGCCCTCTGCAATGTACTAGCCCAGATTGAAAATTCACTGGTCCCAGACCAGCGGGCCATCAATTATTTCGAGCCCTGAATAAAGATCTGTGAAGAGAGCATAAAACTCGAACCCCTGGAAATTCCAGAGGTGGGATCAGGTGCCAAGGAGGAGCAAGCATCCCCTGTTGATCTGTCACACCCGCCGTGAGTCCTATGTATTGAGCAGGTAGAAGGAACATTCTGTAGGCAAATTCAGTATAAAAAACAAAGGTCTAACAACTGGTATGAAACAAGTCAGCCAAAATACAACTTGATGTTTGATTGATACATTATCTTCTGTTTTGTCAACATGTATCATAGTGATACATAAATTTATGACAATCCGAGCATTAATCGGTATCTTTGAGGCCTTTTTTGTGCATAAGCTAAAGCATAAGTTGGAAGCATAATTTCCAGAGGTAAATCCTTCACTTGTATTTTGAAACTAAAATCGGGAATATGAAATTTCCTTATTGGTAAACAGCTCTGAAATAGTCATGACTGTACTGGTTTTGGCTATATGGAAAGTGGATATCAGCCTGAATAGTTCAATAGTTAGAGCACCTGACTAGTAATGCAGGGTCTTTGTTGGATTTCTTTCCTGTTACAATTTACATGTATTAATTTTTTGTAATATGAGCTCACAGTAGTATTTTGTTTCTCTAATTTGTAGACCAAGCACACATGTAAACTAGGGATGTGTGATTTTATCAGTATACCAGTATATCATGGTGTTTTATCGTGTGATACGCATTGTGATAAGGAAACTAAAATACCTGTATTTGGCATATGATTATAAAATCTGGAAAAATTCATTTATTTGTTCAAACTTTTGAATTGAAGTGTAAAAAACTTTGTTATTTGAATGAAAAATTATGGAAATTTATTTATTTAAAATCATAGTAAAAATTGTGTGTGGAAATATCATATATTTAATATCCTGATTTTTGGGGGGAGAATTGTGATATATTGCTAATACACTAATATAAATTATTTCTTTTAGTCAATGAACATGATATGCAACTTGGCTCAGAAGGAATAAACTTAGATGATCAAAGCTTAATAATAAAACTATGATTAACTTTTACAATATGTCAACATGTAGAAAGAAACAGCAGTTTACTGTAGTAAACAAAATGCTATATGCTGAATTCACTTCTTATGGCTCAGCCAGTCCATTAATGACTTTTTTAAAGTCAACTATATGACTGTCAACTCCAAAGTAGAATTGACAACGACTTACATTGCAAGTCTTACCATAACTGTCAACGTTATTTTAGGAATGACTCTAATTCTTGGCCAAATTATTCGAGTATAACCTGGTTTGGGTCAGTTTACGCTTTATAATCCGCGAAGCGGATTATAAAACAGTGTAAACTGACCCAAACCAGGTTATACTCGAATAATTTGGCCAAGAATTAGAGTCATTCCTTATAATTTAATTTTCAAATCATTAAATAACTATGGGTGTAAAATTTCGTCGCTTTTATATTAGTTCAAATTTGCCGCTCAATAATACAACCGTAGTAACGGAAGTGATGGGAAGCAAGGGGAAGTAAAAACTTATACATAGGCCTAGCAGCCTTGTTTTTTTTTTTTTTTTTTCTTTACATGTGGTAAGATCGAATTATTGTTTGAAGTTAAAGGTACATTTATTAAATCTGGAATTTTTCATGAATCCCGAGGACTGGAAATAGGATACAGATGATTCAGCTGGTTGTCGGGGGGGGGGGGGGGGGGGGGTCCCCATACCAAACTAGGTTATACAGAAATAATTTGTGTTCCTTTTTGGATATTAACCAATCAGAGGCTAGAATACAAACAAAATTAAATTATACTTAAATGTTTGATAGATGAAAAACAATGTATATAATGCTTATATTATTGAAACTTCCATTGCTGAGCAAGAAAGCAAGAATTTAAGGTAGACATTGAATTATTTTATCAGAATTAAAAATACTTTAAATTTATTAAATACTGATTCATTATCCAGATATTGTAATTAAATTTATCATGAAAGTTTAAGGTGATCAAATCTCCCTGCTTGGAAGTAGTGGAAAATTCAAACTGCAAAGAACCTTTTAATTTCAATTTTTTTTAAAGATCGAGTCATATATTACAAGAAAAACATCAAATACATAAAAATACAAGGTTTTTTGTAAGAATTATCTAGCACATCACTTTTTCTTGAATTCTTCCACAGGCTTTAACTAAGAATTTTCCCTAAGACTTCTGGCTGCATTGAACTGAAGCCAAGTTCAAGTAATATTACATAACTGTTATCAGAACACATGCACATGGGAATGCATTATATCTAATCAAAATATAATAAACCATTATGCTCTTACCAAATATTTTCTCGTTTCTCGTAAAAATTGCTCCATGGCTGAGTATATTCTATCAGACAGCTTCTTTCAACAACAGCATGGTTGAATTAATCTGGAAAAAAATATATTAGAAATTTGTAACATTGTATACCGTATATACTCACCTATAAGCCAGTCCGCCTATAAGTCGGTTGTATTTTTAAAGCTAAAATTAGAAGTTTTGACCCGCTAAAATACCAATCTTTTTATAACTCGCATATAAGTCAGATAAAGAGTTTTGGACCAAAGTTTTACTCCCAAAAAAACGACTTATAGGTGAGTATATACGTTAATTATTTAGTATTATTTAGATTATCGAACATGACACATCATAACAGGTAACAAAATAATTTGAATGCTTAGCATACCTGTGTCTTATCTGAATAATATGGTACCTTGATATATCTGTGTCATATGAACATGTGATGACTATGACATACATGTGTCATTCCTGTGATCATGGTGATACACCTGTAACTTACCTTTAACATTCCTATGACATATTGATATAATAACTGTGATATATTCCTGTGTCATAAATATGACATACATGTGTCATTCCTTCTGATACACCTGTGACTTACCTAATGACATAACTGTATCATACTTATGAAATACAGTTGACTTACTGTCTTTTGACATGTATATATATAACACACCAATGACATTCTTTTATAATATGCTTGTAATATACCTATGACATATATATATGACATACATATGACATATGGTACTACTCCTATAACATACTTGTAACATACCTATCACTCTTTTCACATCTATAACAATTAGCTATGATATACCCATAACACACTATAGGTATGTCACATACCTATGGCATACCTATGATGTCATGTGCATGTAACATACCTATGCCATATTTTTACCAAAATATACAGATACTTTATAATCAACAGAGGAAAAAATGCATGACATTTCTCCTTTTTTAAAAAAATATTTTTTCTATAAATGTAATCATATTCTAATACGTTCTATTTCCCCCATAGAAGAGTTATAGTTCTTAGTGTGCTCTTTTGTGAAAAAGTCGGAAAATGTAAAAATCTCGCGGGATTTCAGGGACAATCGTAACAACATGTAAACAGTATGTTGAATATTGATGAAATAACGCGTAACAAACATGCAAATGAGACACTGTATTGTTGTGGACTTAACATGCATAAGAAGTAGAAACAACAACGTCAATTTTTTCACCACAAGAAGTTGTTGACAAGACTTAGTGTTGACGGTTCGTCTCTAAATACAATGTATATGCCTCGGAAATATGCCTCATAATGTTTATCAATGGATGATAAATTCTGGGCTTTCACAATCTCACATATGCCTATTAGTTCTTCTATTCTAACTGGAATGACAAATTCATTAAACATTCAAAATTGGATTGAGATCGGCATGTTTTGTATTCTCCGCTACGTCACTGTTGTCCCAGTCAGACGACCAAACGCGCCTCTAATTTGAAGAGTTCCAGTAATGGAAATAGAAAGTATTCAAAAAATATTTACATCTGCATGAACATCAGTGCAGAATTTTATTTTCTTGTTTTTGTTTTCAAAATCAATTCTTTTTTTTATGTAAAACAAACAAAGAGAATTCATTGACAAATTAAAGAGACTTTATAGACTGATATGATCTAAATAACAGAATTATATCAATGGAAGCAGGATTTCTTAAAATAACTTTTTATGTTATAAACTTCCTCATAAATTAAATCATATTTGAATATCAATAGCAAAATCTTATGAAGACTTTTTTTTACTAAAAATAAAGATACATACATACCAAATAATTGAAAGGTGTTTTTGAAATAATACATTTCCATGCTTCATCAATGTAAATATTAACATGATTATTAAACACAATCAAAATGTGTCCATCATTTTTTCCATAGCAAGTACAGTGCTTGAAGCGTCCCATGTGACGTCTTAGCGATGCATATACCAAGATAGCACTTGCACAAATCACTTTTACTTCAATCAAGAGGATATACACACTGTTTTAAGTAGTACATGTAATTATAAATACACGTAATTGTTTTCAAATGCATTTTTGTAAAACATTACTCCCTGAATGAAAACAATAATTTGTTTTAAAACTATTTTGTTTCTTAATTTTTATTTTTAATTTGTTCAAATTATATCACATACTTCTTGATTGACAATTATCTATTCATGTTTCTACTTCCTAGTATTTTCCAATTTCAAAAAAAATGTGATACAAGTAATTTATTTTACCAGGACAACTGCTAAATGGAGTTTACTATTGGGAATGCCCATTATTAATTGGTTTTTCTGTGCAGTCTGCACAACATGCATATATGGCTCTCAGAGGATGTGTGGAAGTTAAAAGAAGAGTGTAACTATATATCTTATACTTCCATTATCTGATTGTTAAAAATGGGCCATTCCGTGATCAAAGACATGCATTTATGTATATTTCTCTTTTACGTTGAATACAGACCATGAATATTCATGAAATATTAATTGACAAATTTTATGTATACCTTGTACATAAATATACATAGATGGCTTTAGCTACAGATATAATCATGATAATGAAAATCATGTGAGATTGTTGGCCAATACTAAAATTACAGCCTCCCATCTTTTTCACACCCATACTTCTGAAAATCAGCAAAAAAAAAAAAAAAATGCAGTTGATTGCAACAAGCGGCCGGTGATCAGCTATAATTACAGTGTATCAGGAGTTAGTCAAATGTCACATTTGCATTTATCATAGATCATCTCCATTTTATTAAGATATTAAATATTACCAGTTATAAATAACTTGAAGTTCTTGGAAAGCATCTGAAATGTGTCAAGATTTTTCACCATCAGTTGCTCTTAAGATTTAAACTATAGTACATTGTTCAAGTATCAATACACAGTGACACATGCATATCATTGATCACATAAATCGAAAATTTCTGCATTTAAAATGGACTCATAATGAAAAAGCTTATACGCAGGATACTGCTTATATGGATTATAGAAGAAGAAGAAAATATATACGCAGAATAAACAGACAAACGATGTATTGTGCAACACGCTGATATCTGTTATCTACAGTCTGCAACAGCTGATCATTCGCCGCCCCCTGCAAACCGCCGCTAAAGTGCCGCAAAATATCGCAACATTACCTAGAAATGGAATTTAATCCTTAATCCTCCAGCATCCTGTTTCACCGATACGAAATTCCACAGATGTCGTTCTGTAAACATTAAATAACACACATGGATATATTTTCTGCGCCAACTTTGCACATATGCACATTCTCTCTTCTGGCGGAAGTGGGAATGTTTACGTTCTACAAAGTTCAAGGTTCAGACAATTTGTGCTCTGAACCCGATCGGAATGAAGCTCTGGTTAAATATACATGTAAATTCACAAGGGGTCTGTTTTACAAAAACAAAAACAAACAAACAAACAAAAAAAACTTACGAATAAGACCAAAATGTAATGTTGCGAATTTTTTTTTCTTACATTGATTTGAAAATGGGTTTAACTGTTTAATCCGTAATCATGGTAATAAAGTTTGAAAGATATTTTTATCTAAACAATTTCAGCAACAGAACAGTATTTTGTTCTTACAACAAATAAAGAATGTATAAATATAAAGAATAAAATATAAAAATAAACAATCTAAAATGTACAAGGTTTATAATTAAAAAGAAGAAAAGGGTTTATTTAAATCGAAATTCTCCTTTTGGAAAGTTAAATTTAAAATAAATAAACATATAAAGAAAAATCCGATATTATCTGAAAACAAGAAATAAAAAAAAAAAATTAAACTATTTAATTAGATCCTTTTTTAAGCCATCTGTAGGAAGATTTCATGAATTTTTATGAAGTGTCATTTAGCAGCTGTTTAGGTCAATTGGCCTCTTTCATTATACAGTGACTGTAACTCAGGATCGATGTACAATATTAAGATTTTAAGTACTTTCGCCATTTTATACGAGAAATTTAAGCCGTGCTGTTATTACTATAAACAATAAAGTATCTTTGTTTCTTTTAAACGGGGGTCATTGGGGGGGGGGGGATAATGCTAAAATTACATACTCTGTAACCCGCGTTCACATTCTTAAATATAACCAGCTCTTGTTTTTTGGTTTTGTTTTTTTTTTTTCCAGCGATGATTGCAATAATCTATCAAAAATGGAAGAAACTGATTGTTAATTTTAGATTGGTATACCGGGGTGGGGTGGGGGGATTTTTGCTTTAAAAAAAATGAAAATCCGAAAATGTTTGGTAAAGTCCCCCTTCCTTTATTTATTTGTCTGCACACCCGTATGACGAGGTGGATGTCAAAATCCATAATTCAGCACTTATATTTACATTTATATTATGCCTTTTCAATAATACAATCCGTATTGGTATAGGTGGGGGAGCACCTGTTACTGTTCAATATCAGCGTAAATTTTGGTTTTTGCGCGGTATGACCTTGCACTTGTACGGCGTTCTACGTTTGTGTAGGATTGCTTTACATTTGACCTCCATGTCAAACATTGAAATTATTAGTATTTAATGAAAGATGATTTAAAAATGATAATTTAATGCCTTCATATATTTAAATTCGTTGAGCATAATGCCAAATGATTTTAAATATCCATTTTTTTTCGTTTTTAAAAGAAATCTGATAGCATTTACTTTATTAACAATTAGATACAACATGAGTCATCAACGGTTTATAAAAAAGATTGTTCTTGTATCCATACATGCAAAAAAGAGACTTTGATGATTGGGTATTGTATGTTATGCGTAGATATCATTCAAAATCATCTAATGGTTTTTATTATCCCCCCGCTCTCGCGAAAGCGAGGGGACTTCAAATCTCATACGTCTGTAGTCTGTCATCAAAATTTTAACCTTGGTCGTAACTTTTTACTGGAAAAAGTTAGGGCTTTAATCATATTTCACATGTACATTACCTGTGACAAAATCTTTCCAAACATACATTGATTTTTGACCCTATGACCTTGAAGTTTGACTTTAAAAAACATGAGTGATAACTTTTGAATGAGAAAAGATGGGGTGTTCATATTTGACATATATATAAGCTGTGACAAGACCTTTCCAAGATTACTATGATTTTTGGCTCCATGACCTTAAATTAAGTTTGACCGACTTTTCAAAATATTATCATTAATTGGTGCTAACTTTTGAATCACGGCCTCATGCGTCCTCCGGGGCACGGAGTGGATAAGTAAGTAAGTACATGTAAGTAACTTTTGATATAGAGAAGATAGGACGTTCATAGTTGACAAGTGCATTACCTGTTACAAGGCCTTTCTAAGTGTACTCTGGTTTTTGACTTCGTGACCTTGACCTTGAAGTCAACCTACAATACTTTTCAAAATTTTTAACATTGGTCATAATTTTTGAATGAGAGAATACAGCTTACATGTAGATTGCCTTTGACAACACCTTTCAGGGGGGGGGGGACATTTTTTTAAATTACTTCATGACCTTGACCTAAAAGTTTGACCTACTTATTCAAAGCTTTTACTTTGGTCGTAACTCTAACTTGCTCTAAAAGAGACATGGCTTTCATTCTTTTTTTCGCTTGAGAATTACTTGTGAAAAGAACTTTCAGATTGTATTATATTATTTGACCTCATGACCTTGATCTTGAAGTTTGATGCATTTTGAAAAAAAAAACACTTAAATCTTAGCTGTAACTTTTATCATTTCAATTTTTTTGGATGATGGACAGACAAGACAGGGCACACGAACAAGACAGTTACAATATGCCATAAATAATTGCATCACAACCACTAAGACATCGAAAGCGGGGGACCACAATTCTAGATCTGTGAATTTGCTTGTTGGAGGAAAAATGTAAATATGATATTATAAATATCGAGGCTTTCAACACTTTTTATAAGGAAAGATACCGAGGCTTTCAACACCTTTTATAAGGAAAAATAAACATCAATTAATCGTAAATATATTTCTTCCTGTGTTATAATTTTTGTGCATGCACGCTACATAGGTTTTGAAAATTACTTGGAACCTGTCATTATTAACGTTTTTTTTTCCTCATCTTGAGTTTCCGTGAATAAAACTTAACTCACAGTAAACCAAGTTTAATGTTTTTGATAAACTTCGGTACATTACTACACATATTCTTTACTGCATGAAGTATGTAGAAATTCTTTAGGTCATATGTTCCTGACTGTCCAATATTTAAACCAAAACTTTGAAATTTGGGTCAGGTGTCATGGAGGAACAAATATCCCCTGTCAACAGGTCATCTTGCCGTGTTTTTTCATGATTGTGAGAAATCCGTATACATATTGTGAGAAATCCGTATACATTTGAGTATAAAAACAATGGCTAAAGAATGAGTGCACTTTAGAGTGTCATTTGGAGCCTTTTCGGTCACCCATTTTAAGCCTTAAATTAGACTATATTGCTAAATTAATCTATGATTATTGTGCATACATATGCTTTTGATATTTATACTTCGAATTTTTTGTTAAACATATTGCTATAATTCCACACAACGTCATTAAAAAGAACATGTATAAGCCTTAAATTCCGGAAATTTGAACTGGACCACTTTCGAATTTAGGGTACCCGCAAATGGGCGGAGATATTTAAATCACATGGAAGTGGAATGTAAACATTTGCACATTATTTCCAGATTGATTCTATAGTATGAATTTAAACGGAGGAGTGAAAGATTGTGTAGTTTCTTGATTCACACAAATAATAAATGATTCATGGCCATACATATTGATCATTTTCATGATTCGTAACCATATGTTTGATGCCTAGCACTGAAGTAGATCAATCTTAAGTTTTCGTATATGATAAAAAATGCCCCCTCTTTTTTCTTTAACTTTATCATTTTTCGTTTTATATGCTGAATGCTTTTCAATTCAAAGAATGAATGTATGTTTTAAGAAAGATTCACATTTACATGACTTCGATGTCACACTACGTACATTTAATCGTAATTCACTGTACATATAGTACGTAGAGTAATACAAACGTGTAGTGAAACAAATTATACATGTATGTAGTACTCACGGTGATACATATTTTATTATATGCCTGTATAGATAAATAACATTCGGAAATGAAATATAAAATTTTAACTTAAAATTTGAGTCGCTAGGTTAACATGAAAACTCAAAGAAATACAAACTATCTGTAATTTAAATTAAAATTTTATTGACGGAACAAGTATATTTCAGATTAAAAAACATGGTCAACGAAAATTCTACAACGTTACTATATCGATAATCACTCGCTTATGTCTTCAATATCTCTTTCATTTCGGCAATCCAAATATTGTCAGGTATGATACTAGTGTTTAGGGATGTGTCTGTAGATGCTTGCAGACCATAATACAGAGGCGACATGAGCTAACACAGCTACATACTAATCGTGCACTTGATTTGCACTGGCAATACCAGAATTTCCTTCAAATACCAAACGAAAAACTTAACTTAGTGAAAGAAGACAAGGTAAACTTTAGGACCCAAATAAAATTTTCGCAAAATTCTTCATTATTTTGAAGTTGTTCAGGCCGGTATAAACGGTGAGATTTGTAGTTACTGTATATTTACAAGTATTATATTTGTATTGTAATACTTTCCTGTACACATGTTTATACGTTTTATCATAGGCACTCCCCAGCTTAATTGTTAAAAAAATATATATCTACTATACTATAAACATAACATAGGCACTCCCCGGCTTAATTGTTAAAAAAATATATATCTACTATACTATAACAATTAAGCTGGGGAGTGCCTATGCGTTTTATAAGATTGTTTTAATAGACTTTAGGGATTTCTACGTGTTTCCCTCGCAATATTTCTCTCTCTCTCTCTCTCTCAATAATGGAAAACGAGGTTCTGTTAGCAGTATCCGTTATCGTATTATGCATTGCATTAAAACTGAAAAAAAACCCATCGTAATGGAAACAGCGGCGGAACACTCGTATATGTACTAGGTGCACGCAATGCATCGCTAGATGAGGTGCAAAGAGAAGACCCCAGTAGTTATAAAAACTTCTTTAGAATAGATAACGCTGCATTTGAGCAACTTTTACAATTACATGTATAGTTACTCCTTTTGATCTTCTTCCCATAAAACAACGAGTTTTTCGATATTTTTACTGCTAAAGTCGACCATTATTTACCACGTGCTTTTTTTGTTATGATAAAAATAGGATGACCACAATGTGAGTACTTTTGATTGGTTTAAAAATGAAAGGTAAGTTAAGACTTGTATTAAGAAATAGAGCATTGCCCTATTCTTAATACAGTTTTATAATATTCGAAAAATCTTAGGATTCACCTTATTGAAAGTCTATACATAGTCAGATTTTGTACATATCCGTGTGTACAGCCCTAAAGTCCATTGATAGACACAATGAAAGCATATCGAACAGTGGAATGTCACGTGAGTAAAGTGATTATACATGTAATATCAAACAGGTCAAAATAGGTTTACACTCGGTGACCTGTTAATTTAGTAGCTAACCCGACCGAAGTTTGGAGAATTTTTTTTAAAAAATACACATGAACCGCAAATTGTCCAACATTGCCCTTTGGAATTGTATAAGTTTAAATCAAAATACACACTCTGTGCAAATGAGAAGAATGGACAAGTTGCGGCTCGATGTAAACAATGTCGTTGAAAACTGGTATGCATATGAATAACAATAGAAATGTGACAAAACTGTTAGACCCCTGTCGCAAAAACCAGTGTCGCTCGGCATTATTTAATATTTTCATGTGATATAATATATCAAACCCTGCTCTTAAGATGTTGTTTAATAATTCTGATTCAAAAAGTTTATAAATTTCGGAAATTTATTATTGGCAAAGCACCGGGATCCAACTCTCATAGCTTAAGTGCACTGATCCTTCTTTTACATGTCAACATTACCGTTTTTTAGCATTTGCAAACAAGGTCATTGTATCGATGATATAATTTCCAAAATGTTGACTTAACGTAAGTAAGTTGATACCCTTTTATCATTAACTTATTTGTTAGTAGTCTGTCTTGCTTTAGATATTGCTCATACGTAGGGCATGCCTTTGCCTTTCGAGTCTACTGGAAGACATAAACTCCATATCCAGGTGGTAATGGTTTTGTTTTGTTTGTTTGTTGTTGTTTAACGTCTCTCTCGAGAATTTTTCATTCATATGGAGACGCCACCACTTGCCGGTGGAGATCTGCAAATTTTGACCTATGCTCGGCCCTCAGGGCCATTGAGCAGTGAGGGATCTTTTTCGTGGCAGCACATACTGCGACACGGGACCTCGGTTTATACAGTCTCATCCGAAGGACCGGTCTCCACGTCCCACAGTGGGATTCGAACCCGCGACGTAAGGATCAACTCCTTACTCCGCGACTCTAGAGCAAACGCTCTAACCACTGCGCCACACGGGCGACAGGTGGTAATGGTATACTGCTTTATAAATAAGAAGAGGACGATAGAAAAGTTGGTCATCACGTTCATCATAAATTTAGTACATTGCTGCTCTCAAGTTGTACATGTATAATGACACAAACAGTGATGTAAAGTGTAAGAATTAGTTCCCATTTCATATTCTTGCACAGTGACAAACTTCAGAGTGTGTTCATAGGAGGAAAGGGTGGTGGCGAATATTTTAGATTTGCAATAGATTTCAACTAAGAAATTAAAATATATTGAAATGCATTAAAATTATTTTACTTTAATATATTCTTTTGCTCGTGATATGAAGGTCACTTCCTTGAGATTCAAGGTCAAGTCAATAGTGTCAAGAGGACATCAGCCTGGTTACAATTGAGGAAGGGGAGGCAACTGTTTTAATTTTGAAAACACCTAGTTATCATAAAAAATATTTTAAATTGTACATATATGTATCTACTACCGGCCAGTATATTGCTTTGCAATCACCTTTACACATGTAGATACATTTAAACTTGTCTAGAATCCGCACAGCACTGTTCCATAGAGATTGGCCAGATTAGGAAACATTTTAAACAATTGAATTTGCTGAAAGGAAATAAAGTTAACATCGTATTAGGCAAGATTTCATAATAAACAACATCCAGATTAGACAAGTCTCACTGTACTCACACAGACTAGATATCAAAATCAGGAGTCAATTCAAAAGTTAAAATACAATAATTTATTTTTCTCTCTTTTTTTAAACACTCATATTAACAGTAATACACTCTGACAATGTTTAATTTAAAATGCTTGGAAATGACAAGGAATATGTTAAGGTGCAATTAATACTGCTTTTTGGCTTAAAATTTTCACAATAATTATGCCAGTGCTACTGGTATATAAACAGATAAATACTATATTTAATTGAAGAACTAAATAATTCTGAAATGACCTTAAAAGTAAGATGTATTTCACAAACTGAACAATTGGCAATGACTTTAATTTACTGAAAAATCATAATGTGAACAATGATTATGAAACAGAGAAGAAATTGTCTTTGTATTTGCTTTCAAATTAGAAAATATTTCAGGTGCATTTGCCAGCTCTATCCCATTTGGTGAATAAAAAATGTTAAGTATAAAATATTCAGAAATAACAAATTAATTTAAAACAAAGTTAAGGAAATCTAAGTTGACACAGATGTACAAAAAAGATAGCCATCAATTTAATATAAATTCACTAATTAAATATCTCTCACAAACTTGATGACACATTCAACACTTGAACATCCAAATATGGAGAGAAAGAAGAAATCAGGAATGCATAAGAGAAAAACTATTATATGTACATTGCATCAAACCACTGCTTCAATTTAAATGTAGCTGCACATCTGTAACTCAAATAACTTCATCACTTATTTTCTTCCAAACCTGTCAGCTACAGATATGTATCTAATTTCACTTAAGATACTAGCCAAAAAAAAAAAAAAAAATAATAAAATAAAATAAACCAATGCCTTGTATAATTATGAATTTTCTAAGCTTAAAAAGCCATTTCTTTCCATCAAAAGTTGTATCATAATTCATTGTAGATGTATATTTATATTAAAATACTGGCAATATGATTCACAAAAATTTTGAATCCTAAAAATAAGTAAGGTTTTAAAATATGTTCATTGCAGATGCATGTTGATAAAAGAAATTTGTGGTGTTAAGTTGGTGCAACAAAATCAATGCTTCAACATTTGGCATTCACATTGGCCTTTGAACTCTGAAACAGGACCTTGAACTTCATCAGGTAAAAATTAACCTTGACCTTTCAAGTCTCTTACTTGTCTATTTTAAGAGCCAAAATTATATACAACATATAAACAAACAAACTTTAATATACTCAATCTTTGATTCTGTGGTCATAAAGACATGAATAACAATAATTATATGTAACCTAGCTAATACAAAAAAAATGTTTTGAGCAATTCAAAATGTTGAGCTATTCCATCTTCTAATGTGTCTCAAACAACAGATTGTCAATCAGAAGTTGAATTTAAGGGTAAGATCATAGTAAGTATTTGAAGGGTAGTACCAACAGATTCCTACTGAAAATTTCAATAAAAAATTCTGATAACAAAAATAGTCAATTAGATGATCAAATCAAAAAAAAAAAGTCATGAAAAAAGGTTTTTTGATGTTTTTTTTCCCCAATGAATTATAAAAGAAAAAAACAACCTATGATAACATTTTTTTTCACAATCAAACAAATTAAATAATTCTATTCTTGCCTTCAAGTTTTCATATGCTGTTAAAAACTGATATTCCTATTGAATTTTACATTACATTGTAGATACATGTATTAGGATTAGATTTTAAATACTGTAAATCAACTATTACATGTATTTGCATTATCTTTTATTCGCGAATCATCAGTTTGAAATCAATCTGCAACAATTACTTTTCACAACTAAGGAAACATTCTCTACAAATACAAAGCAGAGTGATTACTATAGAGCAACCTTGTGGAGCCCTATAATTAGAAATCATGTCTTTGTTATACTTGATTATTTTTAAATCAAAGATTTATAGGATTGAAGCGATGTCTTTTTTGAAAAAAAAATTAAGAATAGGGCCCGAGAGATAAAGCGAGATTAAGAACACTTGTGAATCTCCGTTATTTATGTCTCTGATGTGAGTGCATCCTAAAATAAAATTTACTAGATCTGTCCCTTAATTAAAATACACATAGCGGTCAATCTTAAAGTTTACACAGTAAAAATCCTTTACAGTGAACACAACAGATTATCACAATCATATAACATAGATAACAAAGATATTTTTACCTGTATAAATCTATGTACATGTGTAAAAATTACTAAATAATGAATAAGTATAACTTTACTTATATTCAATACAATGTAAAACATGCTATCCACCCTGAGAATATTGCATGAGGACAACAGTTTATACATGTACAAATATAACTATAGAACATCAACATCTCAGAACATTAAACAGATATCTCATATGCTGTACTTGTGGATATTTATAAATGCTGTTAATTACATGTACATGTAGTATGATTCTGTTTTACCATTGGCTGCCCCTTTATCACTGTGTAACACTATTCTGTTTTACCGTTGGCTGCCCCTTTATCACTGTGTAACACTATTCTGTTTTACCAGTGGCTGCCCCTTTATCACTGTGTAACACTATTCTGTTTTACCAGTGGCTGCCCCTTTATTACTGTGTAACACTATTCTGTTTTACCGTTGGCTGCCCCTTTATCACTGTGTAACACTATTCTGTTTTACCATTGGCTGCCCCTTTATCACTGTGTAACACTATTCTGTTTTACCAGTGGCTGCCCCTTTATCACTGTGTAACACTATTCTGTTTTACCGTTGGCTGCCCCTTTATCACTGTGTAACACTATTCTGTTTTACCATTGGCTGCCCCTTTATCACTGTGTAACACTATTCTGTTTTACCATTGGCTGCCCCTTTATTACTGTGTAACACTATTCTGTTTTACCGTTGGCTGCCCCTTTATCACTGTGTAACACTATTCTGTTTTACCAGTGGCTGCCCCTTTATCACTGTGTAACACTATTCTGTTTTACCATTAGCTGCCCCTTTATCACTGTGTAACACTATTCTGTTTTACCATTGGCTGCCCCTTTATCACTGTGTAACCCTATGATTCTGTTTTACCCTGTTGCATTATGACTAGAAAATTAATACTCTAAAGGTAATTGACAAAGTAAACTACTCATTAAATGGAATTCTTTGATAAAAAGCACTAAATAACGCAATTCCCTGAGATAGTTATGATCAAAACATCAAGCAATACATTGCCCTGAAATACAATGTACAATACAATAAAAATTACAATAAAGACTTCCAATCGTTCTCTATACATGTAAAATGTATATATATATAAATATTCATATGTAAAAAAAAAAAAAATTCTGTAAAAAAATTCAAAGGGATGAAAATGAATTATTAAGGTTCTTCATCTGTCTGTTCACTCTTCTAAAATTTTCGCTTTATCTCTAATGATTTTTCAAAAGAAATCTAATTTATATAAATTAAAATGCTCATGATTTTAGTGTACATTGCGAGGCAATATTTGACAGAAATGGCTTTTTACCTTGACAATAGAAATAGTCATTTACCCAGTGAGAGTTATGAACCTGAATCAAATTTCTATATTCTGGGCAAGTTTTTAAACAAATCAGTGTTAAAGGTGGAGATTTTAAAAAGGAAAAACAGTGATTCATCCATTTTTCAGAGTTATCCCTCCTTAACACTACAGGAAAAGGTCACGGCACCTTAACACAAAACAATGAGCATAGAATTTTTTTCTTGTTTGGTCATGTTTCATTCATCAAACAGAAACTGTAGTAATTCAGGCAACTGCTCAATAAGAAACTTGTCCTGACAAATTTTTTTGTACACCATCAGGAACTCCTCGTTCAGGCCTCGGAGTTTGATGAAAACATCCATGATTTTGGCCAACTGTCGACCACTCCCTTCCTCATACCTCTCCTTCAGCAGGTATTGGAGGACTTTTAGCAGATTAACCTGAATTTTGTCAACTGCCTCCGGGTTTTCTAGGGAACAGCGATCTACAAAAATAAAACTGCATTATAAGTTACCTGATTCTATCACTTGTAAGAACTGAAAGTAGAACTACATTTTCAAAGGTCTGGGAAAAAAAATCTGTGAAATTTCAATTAACAACTTATTGTAAGGTGACAATTCTTCTTATACCTGGATGGATTTGGACTGCAGCACGTGATGAAAAAAAAACTCACAGTGCTAATTGATGTTTGAACTTTCTAAATCACATGTAGGTTATGACGCAAATATGTGGTATGCCTCAAAATAAGTACATTAATCATTTAAGGTAATTCAGACCTAAAATTCTATGCCTAGAAAATGAGAAAGAAAATAATTAAGACTGTATGAAATAAAACAAGAGGCCCATGGGCCACATCGCTCACCTGAGCACTATGGCTAGGTAAAGCAGAAATCAGTTCAGTCTTGAAAGGTTGAAAAATTTAAATATAAAAGTGGTTGGGGGGGGGGGGGGGGTTTATGAATTGAACAAATTTGAATCTACACTATCTGAGGATGCTTCCATTTAAATATTACCAATCATGGCTTTGCTGTTCTTGAGAAGAAGATTTTTTAAAGATTTTTCCTATATATTCCTATGTAAAACTTTGATCGCCCATTGTAGCCCCACCTGACCCCGGGGGTCATGATTTGAACAAACTTGAATCTACACTATCTGAGGATGCTACCATATAAATATGACCAATCATGGCTTTGCTGTTCTTGAGAAGAAGATTTTTAAAGATTTTTCCTATATATTCCTATGTAAAACTTTGATCGCCCATTGTGGCCCCACCCGACCCCCGGGGGTCATGATTTGAACAAACTTGAATCTACACTATCTGAGGATGCTTCCATATAAATATGATCAATCATGGCTTTGCTGTTCTTGAGAAGAAGATTTTTAAAGATTTTTCCTATATATTCCTATGTAAAACTTTGATCGCCTGTTGTGGCCCCACCCGACCCCCGGGGGTCATGATTTGAACAAACTTGAATCTACACTATCTGAGGATGCTACCATATAAATATGACCAATCATGGCTTTGCTGTTCTTGAGAAGAAGATTTTTAAAGATTTTTCCTATATATTCCTATGTAAAACTTTGATTGCCCATTGTGGCCCCACCTGACCCCCAGGGGTCAAGATTTGAACAAACTTGAATCTACACTACCTGAGGATGCTTCCACATAAGTTTCATATTTTCAAGCACAGTGGTTCTTGAGAAGAAGATTTTTTAATGATGCCATTAATTTTTCACGAATTCTTAATTATCTCCCCTTGAAAAAGGGCGTGGCCCTTCATTTGAACAAACTTGAATCCCCTTTACCCAAGGATACTTTGTGGCAAGTTTGGTTGAAATTGGCCCAGTGGTTCTGGAGAAGAAGTCGAAAATGTGAAAAGTTTACAGACAGACAGACAGACAGACGGACAGACGGACTACAGACAAAATGTGATCAGAAAAGCTCACTTGAGCCTTCGGCTCAGGTGAGCTAAAAAAATAAAAATGCACTAGAATTGTAATCATCATATTTTATTATGCAAATAAATTTGTTCATAACCCAAACTGTAGCAAAATTCTCAGCTAACCTTTGAACTTTTCGATGACGTTACATAATGCATGGTCATGTCACTAAAGTTGATAATTAATATGCAGTATGCCTATACAGCGATTCAAAACCAAGTCAATATTAGAAGAGTTAGAGAGAAAGACAGTTAAAAAAAATTAAATGTCCTAATATTGAAAATACAGTCAAACCTCATTATCTTAACCTCAATTGGAAAAGAAAAAAATAACTTTGTGATATCAAGTGATTTGAGATATCAAGGTCAAAATTTACAAGAGGCCCATGGGCCATATCGCTCACCTGAGCAGTGGCTAGGAAAAAAGCAGAAATTAGTTCAGTTTTAAAAAGTATAAATGCATTTATAATTGGCCCTCACCTACCCCTAAAAAAAGGGGGGGGGGGGTATGATTTGAACAAACTTGAATCTACCCTAAGGATGCTTACACATTTCTTTGCTGAACTGTGGCTTTTTTCCTATAAGTTTGCACTTTCAATGTGGTCCCACCCTATCCCTGGGGGTCATGATTTAAACAAATCTGAATCCACACTACCTGAGGATGCTTCCATATAACTAATCATGGCTTTGCTGTTCTTGAGAAGATTTTAAAAAAAAAATTCCTATGTACAACTTTGCTCGTCCATTGTGGCCCACCCTACCCCTCAGGGGTCATGGTTTGAACAAACTGGAATCTACACTACCTGAGGATGCTTCCAAATAGATAATGACCAATCATGGCTTTGCTGTTTTTTCCTAAATACTCCTAATATGTAAAACTTTGCTCATCCATTGTGGCCCCACCCTACCCCCCAGGGGTAATAATTTGAACAAACTTGAATTTACACTACCTGAGGATGCATCCATATAAATATGACCAATCTTAGCTTTGTTGTTGTTGAGAACAAAATTCTTAAAGATTTTTCCTATATAGTCCTATGTTAAACTTTGATCGTCCATTGTGGCCCCACCCTACCCCCGGGGGTCATGATTTGAACAAACTGGAATGGACACTATCTGAGAATGCTACCTTATAAATATGAACAATCATAGCTTTGTTGTTCTTGAGAAGAAGATTTTTAAAAGATTTTTTCCTATATATTCCTGTGTGTAACTCTGCTCATCCATTGTGGCCCCAACCTACCCCCCGGGGTCATGATTTGAACAAATCTGAATCTACACTACCTGAGGATGCTTCCATATAAAAATGACCAATTATGACTCTGCTATTCTTAAGAAGAAGACTTATAAAGATTTTTCCTATATATTCTTATGTAAAACTTTGATCGTCCATTGTGGCCCCACCCTACCCCCAGGGGTTATGATTTGAACAAACTTGAATCTACACTACCTGAGGCTGATTCCACACAAGTTTCATCTTTTCTGGCCTAGTGGTTCATGAGAAGAAGATTTTTAAAAGATGCCATTAATTTTTACTAATTTGTAATTATCTCCCCTTGAAAGTGGGTGTGGCCTTTTATTTGAACAAACTTGAATCCCCTTCACCTAAGGATACTTTGTGCCAAGTTTGGTTGAAATTGGCCCAGTGGTTCTGGAGAAGAAGATGAAATTGTAAAAAGTTTACAATGACGCCGACAAAAACAACGACAATGACAGAAAACGGACAAATTTCGATCAGAAAAGCTCACTTGAGCCTTCGGCTCAGGTGAGTTAATAAGAAAAGGTGGATTGGCTCCCATCTCACTTTGACATATCCATGGAATTTGAGATATCGAAGTTTGAAATACTGAAGTTCAAGTGTATATACATGTATACACTGTTGTATCTCAGGGGAAAACAAAAGACACACAAACCTGTAAATGTCAGACAGATGGCCAACATGGCGGCATGCTCCTTGGGTTGAAGTTGAAGACGGCGAATGTCACATGACACTTCTAGCCATGATGTAGACATGCCCTCGGGGGCGTAGGCACAGAACTGCCTGATGGGAAGGACGTGTCCAGTGTATGAGACCATCATTCCCGTCTCTGGGTCCAAAGTTCTATAGCACAGCATCAGGAAGAATTCAAGTCTGGCAGCTAAAAGATGGATTAAAAACAAGTTTAAAATATCATGGACATGCTTTATATAAACTGTAAGCTCAGGATTGCATCTCTAACCTTTGATCATTTAAAGACTAAGCATGAAAATAAATCTTGATCAAATTCGGTATGAAAATAACTTCTCAAAAAGAACCTTTCTTTTATTAGTTATAGTGTGCAGGGTTGTACTTAAGAATTGAAATACAAGGGGACTTAAAAAAGTACAAGGGGGGTCTGGGATTCCTCCCCTAACAATGTGAACAGTGTGTGCCAAAAACTTTTTTCAGCACCAGCCCAATGGGGGTTTTCTGTTATGGCAAAAAGTTACTAGCCTGAAAAACTTTTTTATAGCCCCCCAAAAGTGTGAAAAATAAAATGACACAATTTTATTTTATTTCAGTCCTTTTGATTATTGTTTTAATTCATGCTGCTTATTATCTTCAGTGACAGTCTCTGTACTATAAACTTTTTTTAAAACAGCTCTTCCCTAATTTGCATATGCATTTGGTTTGGTGAATTATTAAAATTTACATCCACTGAATATTTTCTTCCTTATTTCTTTAGAAAACCATTGTTGTTTATCAGCCAGTAAACACTGCTATGCATTTCACCTGTACAGATTTACTGAGCAGTGGCTGTTCCATCAATGAAACGTACAATGACATACATATTAATAATACAATATTTAATGTACTTAATACTACTTTACATAATTATTTGCACAGATATAAATATAAACAATAAAATGCCTTTCTTTGGTTGTCAATACGGAATTAAAGTTGCAGCTATTGCAGAAAAAATTACAACCCCATTTTTCTGCAACATCTGCAACATTAATTCCCCTTTTACATGTAACAACCAAAGAAAGCATTTTATTGTTTAATTAACACAAACCAAGCATGACAGCAAAAAAACCTACAGGGACATGAAAATCATCAAGAAAGTCATAAATCTTTCATAATCAAGATTTTTTTTTAGATGAAAATGTTTGATATTGAAAGAATACCGAGAAATAGTCTACATAACTATTATTGAAAATTCTAAAGTCTGATTGGGCTAGTGCCAATCTAATTTTACTAGTAGCCCAACCAAATTTCTACAATTGTTCAGGTATCAGGCTAATCCTTTTGGTGCACACTGTATGAATGCCTTTTGTTGCCAATAAATGATTAACAGTACTTCTATAGTGTTACAAAAATCAATGGCAAATAAATTGTTAACTCTAACCCTTCAGTAGCCCTGCTTGATCCTTCGCAGGTAGGTCTTTGAATGCTGGGATACCATGAGTAAAGCGTACATATTCGTGGATAACAGTGACCAGTTCTGTCCGAATTAGCTCTAGAATTTTCGTTCGTCCGTCGATATCCATATTGGTGACATTGAAGATTTCGTTGTAGATGTTAGCGGGCAGAGGATCCATGTTACCAAATAGTTGTATTTTCTGGTTATATTTCACCTACAAGTGAAGTTATAATGTACAGCTATGTTTTTATAACATATGTTCAGTAAAATAAGCTTATCAGGAAGTGCCAGAGATGAACAATTTTGATCCCTATAGTGATACACACAATTTGATTTAATCATAAATTCATTATAAATGGGTTTGCTATATAATAACTGTACTTTATTATATACCCAACTGTGTATCACTCAATTTTACTGAAAGTTGATTTCACTCAATGACATCATGGTGTGATCCAATTTTCTAATCCATATCACTGATACTAATGACGTAGTACACAGTATACATGACGTTTTTTCTTGTGTATCAAAAAGTTCCTTGAGAAAATGTTTTGTTTTAATTAATGGACAAAAGTTGTAAAATTGATCCCCAAAATTTTCTTTTTATATTTTACTAATTATAGAGGGGTATATAATAAAGAACGAGTGCACTTATGGGCCCAGGTCAAATGTGAAAAAATATAGAATCAAATTGAGCATAATTTTTCATCTCAGATCATTAATTGATATCTAAACCATGAGATTCAACAAATTTTATCGCTGAAATTCATGAATATACAAAGAGCAAAGCCAAACAATGTGGTAGGGGTCAGCCGACATTCGTGATTTTCTATAGTAAATCGAGGACGGTCATTCATTTCAAAACTTTTGTTTACTGTCAGCCTAACGTTGTACAAACTTGTGCGAATGACAAAAAATGCATTATACATTTATAAAGCTTGTGTGAAAGTAGGAAATTTGTACAAGATTAGTCTTGTACTTAAAATATTAAAAATGTATGAAAAGTTCAATGTTTTCCTATAGCAAGCAAGAGCTATTTACCTGACAGTGTATGACCTATGTTGAACCCACCCGTGGAATAAATTATTTAAAATACCGGTAGTCACTTGAGTACTACCCAGGTAAACATTCCTCAAAGGTGCTCACTGTAAAAGATAGCCACGTTTTGTATCATTAAATTGAAGTCGTGCCGAATAGAGAAGTTTGTATGTATTTGGTTTTAGGAACACGGGAGGGTTAGGAGGGTTTAGTGTCGTTAAAATGTCATCATACTTAAAGCGTCAAACATTTTTAACATCCATGCAAGACAATGGTACCGGTTTTGAAAGCCACCTAAATACACTTTTTTTCAATTTAAAATTTAAAGGAACTAATGTTAATACTCATTGTATTATTAGTCCCCTACCGGTGAAACTGGAGGGGACTATAGGTTTCTTCTGAGTCTGTCCGTCCGTCTGTCTGTCTGTCCGTCTGTCCCTCTGTCTGTCTGTCAGTCTGTCCCACTTGGTTTTCCGCACTTTTTTCCTAAACGCTTGCAGATATTGAGCTGATTTTTGGTACGTGAGAGTATCTTGATGAGTTACAGATCAAGTTTGCATTTCGTTCCGCTTCATTGATTTTTGACGGAATTACGGCCTTTTCAATTTTTACGGGTTTTCCGCAATTTTCTTCTAAACGCTTGTAGATATTGAGCTGATTTTTGGTATGTGGCTTTACCTTGATTAGTTATAGATCAAGTTTGCATTTCTTCCCGCTTCATTAATTTTTGACGGAATTATGGCATTTTCAATTCTTAATGGGAACCAGATTACACTTGCCGGTAGGGGACTAGTATTGCTAATGCAATACTCTCAGAATGCTTGTTTCAAATGCAAGCGTGCAAATTTCTTAGTTTGATCACTATGGCTACAGACACGATTTTTTAAAGGTAAAATAGCGCAAGAAGTATCATTCAGCAAACGCGCCCATCAATGATCCACCATCAGATTGTTTTTATAAGTGTCCGATTTAAATGTCTCCTCCCCTTGATTTAAAAAAACGAAACTCAAAATAGGTTCGGTACGACTTTCCAGATTTGGGGTATCTATAGGCATTTAAAAATCTTCATTTGTTTCAAATCCATGCTCAGCCTGATTTAGGTGATGTTTTAACGTGATTTTAATTAGAAATATCCACTTGTGTTTAACTATTACCAAAAGAGAACGATTTGGCAATATATTCTAAAGTAATACGGCACTGAAAAGGGCCCATTAAGCATTGCTTAAGTGCACTTGTCCTTTATCATTATATCAGTAACTTGATCAGAGAGCCGTATCACGTCTCGTTGACAGGCGCGGATCATCAGATCAAACTCGACGATTTACCTCTCATTTGATCTGATGATCTGTGCATGATGCCATTTGGCTCTTTGGATCAAGTTACTGTTATAATAATAATTTTTACTGTACTTGTAGAATTATTAATTTAATCTGCCACATTGAGTGGGAAAACTCTACTGTGTTAATTTAACTGTACTTTTAAATAATTAAAGCAACTGACAACTTGAAATTACAAATGAACGTGACTGCATGAACACATCTCAGGGACTATTCAGCATGAAAATGACAGAATCAAAGTACTGAAATAATGAATGCACTTTCTACAGATACTGCAATGTGTCATATGTTGAGCAAGAATGCTCTACTGTGGTAAATGTGCTAAAACATCATTAAACGTATGACTTAAGCAAAAACTTTAAAATTTCAACTTATGACTGAACAAATTTCAATATCTGATCTGTTCAACAACAACTGGACATTGATAATTTTGATACAGAAAACTCCTACTTCTTGATAACTTCTTGACAATTTAAAGTATCTTGCGTTACTTACATATCCGTCCTGCAATAAGGCATGGATTTCCTCATCCGACATATCCTTGGTGAACGGCTTCATCTCATTATATCCCCTCATCAAACTCTCCGTGAATGTCCGAATTGTCTGTTCCTCTATACCCACTGACATGTTTCCAACCATTACAGGAAGTGATGGAATGTTAATACTGGAATTCTGGAAAGGCAATGCTGTGGAATGTGAAGTGGATGCTGAGTCCTCACCGGAACTCTCTGCCTTGATTTTGGGGTTAGATGCTTGTGACTCATTTATAATTATTTTTGGATTAAAGCTGTCATTTTGAGATGAATCGGGTGAGTAATTTTCTGTGGATGGCAGAGTATGACCTTTGACATGACCTTTGACTGATATAGATCTAGATGAGGAATCGTGGGAACCAGATGAACTGGGGGATGAAGAAAGTGATTCGGATGTGGTGTCTCTTTCACACTTAATAGAATAGTTTGAGTATTGTCCCTTGCTTTTTTGATTTGATTGTGTTTCTTCCTCCTTCTTAAGTTTCCTCATCTCTATAATGGCATTTGTTCGTTCTTGAAGTGTGTATCTACCCTGACGTATACCTACCAATGTTGCAAAATAATAACAATTCAGATTTAAATACTGTACATTCAAGCACTTTTTGGTATTAATTTAAGCTATGTATGTGGTCAAAAATTTTCTGTGAAATTCCACAGAATTATGACCTCACAGAATTATAACAAGTATGTTTACAGTAAATATGAAATATTCCTTTACCTTCCCCATGCAATGAAGTTTGAGCCTAATAGAGGTGCATATTTCCCTGAAGTTTTACAAATAAAGACTGTACACTTAAGTAATCAAAGTAATGAAAGTACTGATGGGAGTTGATTTTATACTGCTTTTGATCAAAATAATCTGACTGCAACTTTATTTCTTTTCATATTATAAACATGATAAATATGGATACTTCATGTTTGGTATGAGAATTGTAAATGACAAAAGGAGGTGTCAAGACCTTAATTCAAGGTCATTTCTACAAGGTCAAAGCATTTGGGGTTCTTCAAATTTACATCTTGTGTTAAATTTCCTATTAGGGTTGACGTACCTTCCTTAGACATTCCTAGACTGAAACACTTCTGGAGACGACATCCAGAACACACGATTCCTGTGGACTTCTGAATGTCACAGTCCCCTCCCTTGGAACATTTATATGGCTCCTTCTTCTTAAGAAACCGACGAAAAAATCCCTGTTCAGTAAAAAAATTTAATTAAAACAACTGTTACTTTAATTTGCAGCATTTTTCATGACCCAAAATTACAGCTGAATAGAGACAGTTTCCCCTATTACTGGCCCTATGAAACGTGGATAATTTAATTATTTCTTTGCAAGCTATACAGGAGTTAGCATCATAAAATTACCTTTAGTTAAAAGCTTCACAGAAGTTTATACTATCACTTATTAAAAGTACCTTACAAGCTTTATTAGAGATTACATCATTACATCATCATAAAATTACCTTACAAGCTTCACAGGAGTTGACACCATAATGAATTCCTGAGGCTGGCTTCCCACATATTTTACATGGTGGTAGCTGAAGAGGAACAGTGTCTGGCATGTATTTATTTCTTTTTGCTCTCTGTCTCTTTAATCCCCCTCCCTGTTTTTCTGATTTAGACTCCACCTTTCTGTGTTCTACCCCCTCCCCTTCCTCCATCTTTTTGATTGTTAGCCACTCCTCTTGCCCCACCTTTATATGTGTTGTCTCCTCCCCTTCCTCTGCTTTGAATGCGTTAGCCCCTCCCCTTGCTCCACCTCTATATGTGTTAGCTCCTCCCCTTCCTCTCCCTTTAAATGTGCTAGCTCCTCCCCTTCCTCTGCCTTCCAATGTCTTAGCTCCTTTCCTGCCTTAAGATGTGTAAGCCCCTCCCCTTGCTCCACCTTTATATGTGTTAGCTCCTCCCCTTCCTCTGCCTTTAAATGTGTTAGCTCCTTCCCTTACTCTTTATCCCCTTGCTTCCTTTGGAAAATGGCCCACATTTTCTTCGTTGTCTGAAGTTTAATGGTCCCAGCACTTCCAGGATTTGATCTCTCTATAGACTGACGTGATAGTCTCTTACCTATACACAAATATATACAGATGAAATTTGTGTCAATTTTGGGAGCAATTTATTTTATATTGTTTAATGAATGACTTTCATAATAACTCACACACCTATGATACTGGAGATAACATTACCCAATGTCCATGTTGTCCTAGAAAATTTATACAAATTAGGCCATCTTTATAAAATATGTTTATTTGCCTTCTGTCAACTAAGGGTAAAAACAAGGTTGGTAAGTAGGAGGAAATTTTTTTCCAGAAATTTTCAACATCAATACTGATTTTCAAAATATATTAAAAATTAAAGGTATTAATAATATTTAAATAGCTGTTAATGTGATGAGAAAATTTTGGAATGAATTTAAATTAAAAAAATATCATTTCCTGCAGGTTTTAAAAAAAGGTTTGAGTTGGGCCCACCACTTGGTCGGGAGAGGCCGCTGGGCAAACATTTTTTTAAAGATGGCCTAAATGGCAACATTTTGGAGAACTGCATGCATGAATTCTCAAATTTTCAACCTGAAACATTTGTTACATTTATTTTGTTCTCTTAATTTTTAAGTAAGAATTGTTGGCAAAGACTAGTGAGCCCCCCTTTCCCTTTTGCATTCACATTCAATGTAACCCCCCCCCAATCTAAAATCAGACTTCTTAGATCCGCGCCGTATACACTCTGCTGCGTAAGACCCCCCCCCCTTTATTTAAGTCACGTAGATCTAGAAATGTAAATGGAATTTATACCCATATGCAATTTTAAATAATAGATTTTCTAAGAACAGTAATTTTGTTTTGGTAAAAAAGATACACATAAAACATTAATTCTTATATGATTCTACCATTTAATGTTACTTTCATAAAGAATGAGTGCACTTTAGAGTGTCATTTGGAGCCTTTTCGTCCACCCATTTTAAGCCTTAAATTAGACTATATTGCTAAATTAATCTATGATTATTGTGCATGCTTTTGATATTTATACTTCGAATATTTTGTTAAACATATTGCTATAATTCCACACAACGTCATTGAAAAGAACATGTATAAGCCTTAAATTCCGGAAATTTGAACTGGACCACTTTCGAATTTAAGGTACCAGCAAATGGGAGGAGATATTTAAATCGCATGGAAGTGGAATGTAAACATTTGCACATTATTTCCAGATTGATTCTACAGTATGAATTTAAATGGAGGAGAGAAAGATTGTGTAGTTTCATGATTCAAACAAATAATAAATGATTCATGGCCATACATATTGATCATTTTCACAATTCGTATCCATATGTTTGATGCCTAGCACCGAATTAGATCAATCTTAAGTTTTCGTATATGATAAAAAATGCCTTCTCTTTTTTCTTTAGCTTTATCATTTTTCGTTTTATATGCTGAATGCTTTTCAATTCAAAGAATGAATGTATGTTTTAAGAAAGAATCACATGTACATGACTTCGATGTCACACTACATTTAATCGTAATTCACTGTACATGTAGTACGTAGAGTAATACAAACGTGTAGTGAAACAAATTATACATGATTGTATGTAGTACTCACGGTGATTAGGGCTGTCACGAGTACCCGAAATAACCGAGAACCGCGGTCCAAGTTGTTCGGTTCGGTTCCATTTTTCCGGATTTCGGTTCGGGTCTGGTTTATATATTAGAGTCTGTTCAATACAAAAAATGACATCGAAATCAAAGGATTGATAACGATAACAGTGATAAATAAACATCACAATTGAAATCTACTTCATTCAAGTATTAGATAATTATCAAAACGAGCAGGAATGGTCAGGTTGTGGCTAACAGTAGGCCAAGTCATCGATGTCTAGACGTTCGCATGGTTAAGACTTGTTTTCAATGTAAATTTAATGTAACAAATAAAGATTTTTCAAGTTAAATTCATGAAATTAAGGTTTAAAATAGATGTAAATACCCGACCCGAAAATTCTACAGCGTTACTATATCAATAATCACTTGCTTATGTCTTCAATATCTCTTTCATTTTGGCAATCCAAATATTGTCAGGTATGATACTAGTGTTTAGGGATGTGTCTGTAGATGCCTGCAGACCACAGGCCAGTAGGAAGCATTTGAGTTTGGGGGGGGGGGGGGGCACAGCCATACATTTTCAGTTGAGGGGGCACTATCGACTACCAAAAATTCCTTGACAAGCAAAAAAAAAAAACAAAAAAGGTCATTAGACGTTTTTATTGAGGGGGCACAAGCGTATAGTAGCTATGTTTTCTATAGTAATCTATATATCGGCAAAATTATTGGGGAGGGCATGGCCCCCCCCCCTGGTTCCTACGGCCATGATGGACCATAATACAGAGGCGACATAAGCTAACACAGCTACATACTAATCGTGCACTTGATTTGCACTGGTAGTACCAGAATTTCCTTCAAAATACCAAACGAAAAACACAATTTAGTGAAAGAAGACAAGGTAAACTTTAAGACCCTAAAAAATTTTCGCAAAATTCTTCATTATTTTGAAGTTGTTCAGGCAGGTACAAACGGTGAGATTTGTAGTTACTGTATAATACAAGTATTATATTTGTATTATAATACTTTCCTGTACACACGTTTATACGTTTCATTAGATTGTTAATAGACTTTAGGGATTTCTGTGTGTTTCCCTCTCAATATTTCTCTCTCTCTCTCTCTCTCAAATGGAAAACGAGGTTCTGTTAGCAGTATCTGTTAGCGTATTATGCATTGCATTAAAACTGAAAAAAAAACAAAACATTGTAATGGAAACAGCAGCAGAACACTCGTATATGTACTCAGTGCACACAATGCATCGCTAGATGAGGTGCAAAGAGAAGACCCCAGTAGTTATAAAAACTTCTTTAGAATAGATAACACTGCATTTGAGCAACTTTTACAATTACATGTAGTTAAAACTGAAAAAAAACAAAACATCGTAATGGAAACAGCAGCAGAACACTCGTATATGTACTCAGTGCACACAATGCATCGCTAGATGAGGTGCAAAGAGAAGACCCCAGTAGTTATAAAAACTCTTCTTCCCATAAAACAACGAGTTTTTCGATATTTTTACCGCTAAAGTCGACCATTATTTACCACGTGCTTTTTTTTGTTATGATAAAAATAGAATGACCAGAATGTGAGTACTTTTGATTGGTTTAAAAATGAAAGGTAAGTTAAGACTTGTATTAATTAAGAAATAGAGCATTGTCCTATTCTCAATACAGTTTTATAAGATTCGAAAAATCTCAGGATTCACCGTATTAAAAGTCTATACATAGTCAGATTTTGTACTTAAATACATATCCGTGTGTACAGCCCTGAAGTCCATTGATAGACACAATGAAAGCATATCGAACAGTGGAATGTCACGTGAGTAAAGTGATTATAATATCAAACAGGTCAAAATAGGTTGACACTCGGTGACCTGTTAATTTAGTAGCTAACTTGAGCGTAGTTTGGAGAATTTTTTAAAAAATTACATATGAGTCGCAAATTGTCCAACATTGCCCTTTGGATATATGTATAAGTTTAAATCAAAATACACATTCTGTGCAAATGAGAAGAATGGACAAGTTGCGGCTCGATGTAAACAATGTCGTTGAAAACTGGTATGCATATGAATAACAATAGAAATGTGACAAAACTGCTAGACCACTGTCGCAAAAACCAGTGTCGCTCGGCATTATTTAATATTTTTATGTGATATAATATATCAAACCCTGCTCTTAAGATATTGTTTAATAATTCTGATTCAAAAAGTTTATAAATTTCGGAAATTTATTATTGGCAAAGCACCGGGATCCAACTCTCATAGCTTAAGTGCACTGATCCTTTATGATAAAGTGATGTAACATGACGGTAAACTACAGGTACCGTAAGAGAGTATTTAATGAAAAAAAATAATTTACCTGGATGTTGTTCGCATTGTCTGTGTGAGATGCACGTCCAGTGAGTCTCCCTGTGGGATGCACATGTACTGTCAGTGTAACTGACACCTTTCTAGCTTTCACCAATCTCGAGGGCCACCTGACAACATCCTTTTCTTTTTTTAACATTCAAAACCATCTGCGGTAAAATTGTGTGTTTCCGGCAGGTAACACCCAAAATATAACTTCCCCAAAACATACTCCATATTTTATAACGCCACTGAACATGAAATCAATATATAATATGTAATTGTACTAAAGAAATAGAAAATCATTCTTCTTTGAATTCTTGGATTTTTTTGCATTTTTGCTTAAAATCTGTGATCCGCACCCATCTTCTTATGAATAATTCACCGGGCCATGTTTAATTTGTTCAAGTTGAAAAAAATCATCATATAAAATGATGTGTATTTTTTCTACTCACTTACAGGTACATGGTCTCCCCTTTTCCATAGAAAAATTTACATTTTTTTAATGCTATAAGCGAATGTTTTTGTTTAATGACATATGGGGCACCTTATCAACGACACAAACTCCGATTTAGTCTGCTAATCTTGCGATTAATCGAGATTAAAAGAACCTGTGTTAAAGCTGTTTATAATTGGGATAAGATCTTCACAAAAGGTAGGTCTAGCAATAGTTCTCTATTTTAGTTAATTAATTGACAATAAGTGAATCTCATTGCTGTTTTATGCAGAATAGTATTTTTACAGCGCTTTTATATTTTGCGCGCTAAATACGATACCTCACTTGATATCTATAAAAAAATTACTCCATAGTATTTGAAAATCATCATTATGGGGAAAGGGTATGGTTGTCAGGTAGTGTATTTCTTGGATCATTCATTTATATATTGTGTACTTAATTATTTTAATAATGTTAATTTATGAGTTAACATTTAAAAAAATACTATTTAAGAATCTTAATATATACTGTTTCACGATAACTGTGATACTGCTCTTTTACAGGGCAAAATGATATATTTTGGTGAAATATGACATAAAAGTAATTGTTTTATATGTCATTAATTATCTGTCTTCAAAAACTTCACCAAAGGTTATTAATTTCCCCGCAAAAGAGTAGTACCACAGTTATCGTGAAAGGGTTAATTGAGTCAAGGTATGTTGATACTGCATTTCTTACTAATATTTGTGTTACTTAATGTTTAGTACTGTAAAATAAAAACATTGGCCTATGATATATACACGACCGTCGTGCGCATAGAAAAGAAAGTCTATTTACACGACCGTCGTGCGAATAGCTATTGCAAATTGCTGAGATATATACACGACCGTCGTGCACATAGGTAAGAAAAAAATCTATTTACACGACGGTCGTGCAAATAGCAATCGCACATTGCCAGAGATATGCACACGACGGTAATAGCTATTATGCAAAATATACACGACCGACCTGTGCGGTAACGGGATGTTTCCCACCTATGCATGGTTCGCTCCGCGATGTTTCGCGCCGATCCTGTTTTGCTACTGAGTTTAGTTCATTTTACAAAATTTTAGATTTTAAAATATATGTAAATATAGATATTTTTGGAACATTTTATTTAATTTAAGAAGATTATATTTGAGCAGAGACGTAAATTATTTATGTCTGTGTTTGAAGTGTACATACATAGCATAATTATGAATTATTATAACACTGTGCTAATTACGTATATATACAGTAGATAATTATAATACCGCCATCTAATTAAGTAATTACTGCTGGCTTGGACAACCCACACATCAACTGCAATTCTCACCTTTTGATCTCCAACTTATTACAATTAAATCCCCATTGAATCACTGTTGAATTGTTGAACAGACACGCTAAGCAAACGGGCACCATACGATCCGTTAACTATGGCAGTAGTGCATGTTATTAAGTCATGAATTAGAGTACACAACATATTCATATCTTATATTTGATAAATAATTTAAAACGGATCAAAATGTGATTAAATATTTAAAATAAAACGTGAGATGTTTCGCGCCGAAATCGGCGTGAATCATTCGGGCGCGAACCATCTCAGTGTGAAACGGAATTGGCGCAAAACATCCCGCCCCAGTATGAACATTCATATCAACTTTTCTTGTACACACATATAGGAAGAATTTAGTAAAATAAAAATAAAAACTAATAATTTTTGATAATTTAAAGAGATCCTATCCCGATCAGATTTGTGTGGAGTTCCAAAATCGCTAAACTTTTGATTTTCTGAGGATGAGATGAGTCCGTTTCTGGCTTTATGTGTACATTTAATCTTTTTTTTCATTGACAGTTTTTTAGTCCCCTACCGGTGAAACCGGAGGGGACTATAGGTTTCCTCTGAGTCTGTCCGTCCGTCTGTCTGTCTAGCTGTCCCTCTGTCTGTCTGTCAGTCTGTCCCACTTGGTTTTCCGCACTTTTTTCTTAAACGCTTTCAGATATTGAGCTGATTTTTGGTATGTGAGTGTATCTTGATGAGTTACAGATCAAAATTTGCATTTCGTTCCGCTTCATTGATTTTTGACGGAATAACTGCCTTTTTAATTTTTAAGGGTTTTCCACAATTTTCTTCTAAACGCTTGTAGGTATTGAGCTGATTTTTGGTATGTGGCTTTACCTTGATTAGTTATAGATCAAGTTTGCATTTCGTCCATCTTCATTAATTTTTGACGGAATTATGGCATTTTCAATTCTTGACGGGAACCAGATTACACTTGCCGGTAGGGGACTAGTATTGCTAATGCAATACTCTCAGAATGCTTGTTAAAATAGAAATGCAAGCAATTGATTGTTTCACAGGATAGTAAATATTACATTTATGTTGATATTTAATTACCTCAACTTTTTTGTCAATTTTATTTCATGTTAAAAAAAAAAGTAAAACATACGAAGGATTGACACCTGTGTAAGATCTACACTCCACCTTCAGATAAAAAAAGCTTTCTTGGGTAACCCCCTATCTGAATTGTAAAATACATAAGTTTAGAAATAGGATGGGGACATAAATACCACACTGCATCAGTTTTAGCCTGGCTATAGACTGAGACACACGATCATGCCCCCTTTATGGTTCTCTCTCACATCTTTAAGTCTTTCTATTTCTATTCTTTTCATACTTTAAGTTTACAGACTACTTCATTTACATATTTCTATTTGAAACTGAATTAAATATTATGGTCCACAACCATTTCCTTTCACACCCTTTTCTTTTTACGGTACAGCTTCTTTTGTGGATAATTTAGATTATTTTGCATATATACATGATTGTATAAAATATATGGACGCATCAGCCAGAGGATGGGTATATTATGAGCTATTCAAGTGTGCCGAAGAATACAACCGAATCGTAATATAATTTCTATCAGTTCCCTAAAAATGTAGATGAAGCAGTTTATTAGAGTGGCATATAGAAAAAGAAAACAAATCTATAATAATAATAATAATAATAATAATGAAGATTAGAAACGAAAATAAAATTGGAAAGTGGGTTGATCACTCAACATCCGTTCTAAAAGAGAAGATGTGCAGATCACCAGGGGTAGACACTAACTTTCACCTTTCACACTTGGCTAGCGATGATAGGAGGGGGGGGGGGGTAAAAGTTACATTACTGGGTTATACCATCCTTTCGGCCCTCAACCACACAGTGCACTCACACATGTTATATTCTGGATCTGCCATGGAATTTCGATGATATATTGATGACCAAATTGATGACATAAAAAAAATTGAACATGAGCAGTACTTTCAACCAATGTAATATCATTTGCGGACGAGTGTTATATTTTCAACTGGAAAAATCTTGAGGTCAAACTCGAATCACCACATTTACATTTCAGCAATCATACCACTGCGCCACGAAGTCATTGATAATGAATGATAAATTTAAGACAGATTGCCAAATCTTAAAATAATATGAGAGGAAAAATGAATATATATATATAAATGTTCACCTTAACCAAAATAAAGTGCCGTCATGAACAAAATTATTCAAATGTTGTTTTTCTGGTTAGGAGTGGTCTTTGTCAACAGTTTGTCATCGTTTAGGTAGATATACCTCAATATTTACTTACATACTCCATACAAACTTGATGATTTTTATAATTATTATACAAGGGAACTACAATATGTATTAACATATCAATATCATTATTGTTTAATTTGAGATTACACGTGTGAAATAACTAAGGTTATATGACAAAATTTTGGTTAAAAAGTGTATTTAAGAAATCACTACTAAAGTAGGAAAAATGCTTATTCAATGTTCTATGGCTCTTTTTAATTGGTGGAACATCAAATATCAAAATTGCTTTAAAAAAAAAAAAAAAAAAAAAAAGCCTGGAAAACGTCAGATATCTCGGACTAGGTTGAGGTGGAGAGGGTAAACCGCAAGCCTATTAGAATAGTAGGTAAACATTTTGTTATAGTCACAGGTACTTGTGGACAGGACCCCCTCCCCACCCCCACCCCCCCGATATTCAACCCCGGGGCTTGTTGGACATTTTTTTCACAAATTATATTTATTACACTTATTCATCATGTGTACAATAGGAAAAAATCGTGAAAACCCCTAAATAATCGTTCCACATAAAATACCCCACTATACATTTTAAGAGAGATAGTGACGTTTACAAGGGCAGTTCTAAGGCCAAAATAAAAAATACCTTTGTTTCCCCTAACGTGACCGACCCAATTAAATCCCGCTGACTGAGAAGTTTTTTTAAGAAGATTATTTAAATTTTTTTTTTTAATGTTTTGCAACTTTTATAAAATACAATTTCATGAAAACCCGTTCTTATCAGAAATTCAGAATGTATTTTCAAAGCTGCTGTCAGAAAAAAATTATTTACCTACCTACCCAACTTCAAATTTTAGGGTCGGGTTAGGGGAAACAGAGATATTTTTAATGATGGCCTAATAGAAACAGATTTACATTACACGGACCGGCCCATTGGATCTATATGTCACTTTAGCATATAAATTAACATAAAAAAAGTTTTTCTAATGTTTTCTTACTAAAATGCTTCTAGGCTTAAATCAGTTAAATCACTGCGTGCCGAACTTAACTGGGGACGAAACAACGAATGACATAATAAGTTGGTGTGTTATGTAAAAGATAATGGTCGTGCGAACAGCTGATTAATAAATACAATACCCAACGGTTGTGCAAATAGTCAATGAAAAATTATATACACGACGGTCGTGCAAATAGTCATTGAAAAATTATATACACGACGGTCGTGCAAATAGTCATTGAAAAATTACATACACGACGGTCGTGCGAATAGCCGATGAAAAAGTAAGTGCACGACGGTCATGCATATAGACACTGCCAAAAACATTACGTTAATCAATTAATTAAACTATAGATGGACATTATAGTCCAAACTATAACAGAGTATGGTGGTCAGATGGGTTCGATCGCCAGTGGCCAGATAGCTCAGGCACCTGACTGGAGAGTCAGGGGGCCCAGGTTCGAATCCCAGTTTGGTCCTTCACATTTTCTCCTCTCCTGTTACATTTGGTGCCGTGCCATGCCCTGGAAGTTGACAGGTTAAAGATCTGCCAGGGAAGTAGTGATGAATAATCGGAGAAAAATCATAATCGATAATCGGTTGTAATCAGAAACACATAATCGATTGATAATCGGCTATAATCAGATTTTTTCCCTTTCAAATAAAATAAATTCCTTAACAGCAATTTTTTTCTACCCATTGGGAAAGGGTCTGGTACCAGTTCAATTGGGAAAAATAGCATCAAAGTAGAAAAAAGGAGAATTTTCTGTCATTTAAACAAATGAAACGTATTTTGCGTTTATTCCAACCTCATTACCTAATACTCCATGTTTCAAAGAATAAACAACAAGTATTTATTGTTTTTCATATCAACATGATCATTGGCCCTTGTTTTCGCATTTTCATGCTTTCAATTTGTCAAAATGTATGACACTACACTGTTAACACCACAGGTCCCACCATATTACGACTAATCTCTACTTTCGATTTCAGCGGAAGTGAAATTATTAGTTAACTTGTACAATGTTTCATTTAAAAAGAAAGATGTCATCGTAGTCTGTTGCTTGGCAGTTGAATTGGAAATTTTAGTATCAAAATTGGGAAAAATTAACATATTTTGGCGTTGGGAATGGTACCGTTTATCGGTACCAGTTTTATAAGGAAAAAAAAACGCTGCTTAACATGTTAAATCATAATTATCATAAAAACAACATCTGTATCTTGTTTTATTCAGAGTTTAACAAGTATAAATAAAGTCAGTAATTTATATATTAAATAAACAAAATAATTTTTCAGTAAATTTGTTTAATGACAAAGTATTCTAATTTTTTTTTTTCACTCAGTAAAATTGAAAATAAAAGTTTAATTCCTGTATAAAGCTTCATTAAAAAAAATAAATATATTTAAAATCAGTGGGTAGAAAATTACACAGGTTTCTTAGATTGCCACAATATGTTGATAAAATGTACTTAAGTATACTTGGACAATTTTCCATGGAAAGTTTGTAACTGCATACATATAGCGTAAATTTGTTCCACACAGAAAAAAATCAAATCTTCAGTATTTATTTAAAATGAAAAGAAGAATTGATATGATCTTGATAAAAATAACAAGTTTTACCTATCTTAAGTCCAATTTCTTTTAAAGACGCTCATTGGTTAATTTGTTTAATATATGCAATTAAAATGCAGGAAAGATATAAAAGCTAATGTAAATGCATAAACCAATATACGTTAACTTCAGTCGCAATTTCTAAAGGCATTCCAACAAGCGGCAAAGAAAAACAATGGTGTATTTTTTCAAGCTCGCCGGAAAGGTCCGAGAAGATGTGATTGACGTTAACTTGTTTCCCGGCAAATCATATCGGCCCAAAATTATTTCAAGGATCCATTTAGTCATACTATTCTTGAGTCCTTCCGTTTGTATGTCGGCGCAGGACCGACGGGCCGACGCTGATTTCGAACACTGCCTGTTTCTATCTTTTTGAAAGCCCTGCCCTCCCTAAACCCTCAAAGAATTTATTTATTCATTTTCTCTTTTCTACTTTTCTTCTAAATCACTCCTTTAAAAAACTGAGTTAGCCCTTCTGTTTTTGAAACATAAGTTAGAGTTTATATATAGGACTTGTTGTTATTTTTCATGCAAGAATTCCCATCTCCATAAAATAAAATGATTTCAATACTGTAATTTGTCAAAATTTTAAAGAATATTCATTTAAATTCAATTTTTTCATATTTCTGAATATTTTAGAATATGAAATTTTCATGAATTTTTGATAAAATTTGTGTGAAAAGTCTCGTGTAAATTTTTTGAAGTTTTTTTTTAAATTTTTTTTTGAATGAATTTTCTCTTAAGCTGAATTATCCTTAAATCCATATGAGGGTTATTTGACTTTGTATTACAAATTGAAGCAGGCATCTGTTTTCCTTTAGTCTGTACACTGATATAACTTCCAAGTTTTGAAGGTGGGTGTTGAGCACACTAAGAAAGAAATCCCTTCTTGAAAATATTTTTCAAGACCGAGTCTTCTTTAATTTAGTAAGGAAGAACACAGAGCTTTACTTTGTGTTCACTGAGTCAAACCTTGTTATTTTGAACTTGTTGTCACCAAGATTAAAACTTTGAGATATCCGAAAAGTGGTTGGGACTGCCAAAGCATGTCAGCAATATATCCTAGGTGTTTTAGATATTGGTGTTCAAGATAATAAAGTTTGGAGTGTTCTTATATTAGCTAGTCCATTTCACACATATTTTTTTTTTTTTTGAGACTTTATCATATGTCTAGTTCTTTGGCTTGCTGAGTGTCTAATTACTGTCTATTGACAAAAAAATTAAGGAACAAGTCAGAGTTTATAAAGAGCATGTATTATGGAACCTTTTTTCCTCTGCAAAACTGAATTTCTTCAAAGTTTTTGTATATATATACATGTATTACTTCGAGGATCATGGCAACCAATCAAATACTGCATGGATCATGACAAACATTCAACAAATGTTCAAATGCTTGCTGAGGATTTTTTTCTAAAAATATACTAAGAGACACTGTGTAGGAGTGAGACATGCAGCAATTGGAGTAAGTTCTTTTATATGCCAAATTTTATTGTGAATGGGGAATGGTTCTTCTTTTAAACTTCAGGGAGCCATCAATATCATAATTATTGTAGAGGACTAAATGCTAATTAAAAGAACAAGGTTCACTTAAGGTTGTTTTTGGCCCTGGTAAATTTGTGAAAAATTAAAACTGCTTAGTTTTAGTTGACAATGCATTAAATATTACTCAACTTCAGTTCAAAAGGCGGCAATTTTCTGAAAATGAGCAGAATTGTATATATCACAAGAATACACCAAAGAGTGATATTTACCTAAAATAAGAGAAGTTGAATGAAATTGTAAAATTAATTAATGAGAATCGCATTCAGTGCTACAACAACAGTATGAGTTTTCTACAGATTTTTCATTCTGACCAAAATCTAGACTTCCTCCTGATTTGTCAGACAGGCTGGCACTGCATTAGTTAATTAATTAATTAACTGCCCTGATTTCTGGATATGAACTTTCTCTACTCTGTTCTCACATAAAAATCCCCCTCCTCTGCATCATTGTTACCAATTCTTGTGATTCATTAATATATACACGTACATCAGTGCATAACCAGCAGAAAAAAAAAATCCCCGCAGAAAATGGGCAGTTCTGTGATGTCATAACAAAAATAATTGAATTACTACATTGCTGGCAATTGATTAAAAAAGAAAGGTTTTTCGGTGGATTTTCTGTTTAGGGAACTTGTAGTGTAATGTTACGTGTTATTTTGGGATATTTGACGTTAACAAAATAGAATTGTTTACTGAGAATGGTCGTCCCAAAGAGGTAGATGAGTCTTGTTTTTACAAATGGTATTATTTTGCCAGGAATTCTTGTTTCTTGAAACTCAAATTAGGAGAATTGGTGGACAGATTTCAACGCATATAACAGAATACTATGAATTGACTCTGTGATTCAGAACTCGGGATCCATCATTGCTAAACATTGTTGCTGAAGCTGTTTCTGGACCTTGGTTTAAAGCTGGGAGATGTGACTCTTTAATTTGATTTTTCTAAGAGCTAGTGACCAGAGACCATATTCTGTGGATATCAAATGTGACAAATTTATCATTTTTGCAGCTCTGTATTATTTCCTTCTTTACTTCATGGATGATTTTTTTAATGCTTATGAAATTATCTCAAGTTCAAGCTACTTAGTTCTTGGGGAAGTCAGATTGAAGACATGAAATAACAAAAAAGCCTAGTGGTTTAAAAATGGACACCATCAGACTTTGTTTGGAACAGTACTTTTAGGCAGTTTTATGCCATTGAGTCTGTGGTACCTTTCTACCACACAGCATTATTGAAATCCCTTATGAAATAAAAAACATGAATCACCGGAGACATTACAAACTAATTAAATTAATTAAAGAGTTAATTATGAATTGCAACTCCTTGACTGTGACCATCGTTGATGTGATTTATTGAGTTGTTGAAATAAAATAAGACTGTTGCAAATTGTATGGCTCGGAGCAAGAGGATGAAGGGGTTACCGACTGATGATATAATACCGGGGTACCCCACCAAGGGCTACATTCTACACGGTGCGTATATTATATGTCGTAGTTCATACCAGTTATGTTTAGTAAGGATGTAGAAATATGCGGATAAATATTATGATTGTCTAAAATGATATCTTTGTAGATCTGTTAAGACATCGATACACGTTAGGAAAGATTGAAGCAAAATTATATCATGTTTTGCAATTTGAAAAAGAATTTAAAAATTTCTGCAACTCTGAAAACGATCAATGTATAGTCCAATCACAAGTCTTTTGGCCAGTTTATGGATGTTCATATGTTGCACACACAATTATATGATACATCTAAATTTCCTGTATTAAGGAACTTTAATTGAACTTAAATCTCTTATTATATATATCAAGATTTATCATATGATGAGCAATTACGTAATGTATCACAGGGTTGGTGCATTGATACATCCCTACTTTTAGGTCCTCCGTGGAGTTTGACCCACATTTGCAAAATTTTACCAAATTTTACCTTTGCTGTAACTTTTGGACAGTTGGAGCTAGGGCTTTTACACTTCAAATGTGTATTCCTTGTGATAAGACTTTTTCTTGGGTATAAATATTTTTGACCTTTTACCTTGATCTTGGAGTTTGACCCACTTTTAAAAAAACTAGAATCTTGGCAGTAAGTTTTGAATGGTTGGAGCTAGGACTTTCTTATTTATCATATATATTCTTTGTGACAAGTCCTTCCCTTGAGCACCATTAATTTTGACCCTTTGATCTTGGTGTTTGACCTATTTTTGAAAAAATTTTGACCTTGGCCATAACTTTTGAAAGGTTGGAGATAGGGCTTTCATATTTCACAGGTGTATTCCTCGTGACAAGACCTTCCTTTGAGCACCATTAATTTTGACCCTTTGACCTTGACCTTGGAGTTTGACTTGCATTTGAGTCTTTTTTGAGAAACTTTAACCTTTGCCAAAAGCTGCCATATGGGGGCATCAGTGTTTCAAAAACACTTCTTGTTTTTTAAGTGAAATTGAAATAAAGTATAATTGTCTCTTCATATCTATTGCTAGTATCCTGTATTATTTAATGTTGTAATTCCATTTGTCCCTATGGAGCATATGTAGAAATCTAGAGTATTGAGGGACAGGAATATTAATTAAAACTATTACAGGCTGATCAGATAGACAAATAGAAAGCTGGGGAAACAATGCATTGATTCAAATTATATACTATATTTTGGATAACAGCAAGGGTTCTAACACAGATACATGTATTCATATCTGACCAGTACATTTATCTATTTTGATGGTATGAAAAACTTATTGAGATTTTTTTTACCATTATTACAATATGATAAAAACCTGATTAGTTGGGGGTGTTTGAATATTTTATGTAATTACTGACATTAAATCATGCAGTAAATAGGAGAGACTGTACAAAAGCACTCTTCCTCATCATAATCATATAGGGCGTATTAGAGTACAAATGAAGGGGCGATTGTACTCGAACGAGTGATAGAGTTGAGTTGTACTTGTGCAAGTTACAGAGTTGAATTACACTATCAGTGAATTACATCAGTTTGGATATGAGGGGGCCTTTACTAACCAAACTTTTATATTCACTCATTAGTAGACCCATGACGATTTGTACGCTAATACTCTTTTTTCATGTATTTTTGACATTTGATGAATTCATTTCATGTACTGCTATTGTTGGAGAGGAAATTTTATGGAATTACACAATCATTGATCTCTGAAATACAAGGTTTTATCATAGCATGGTTATAAAGTTGTAGAAGGCAGAGAAGTAAGGTGCATGGAGACTGTTCTAAAGTTTATCATGCGGTTTACGTGACTTGAAAATGAGGCTAGTTACGTGAGCTGGTCAATAAAAATAATAAGGAAGTTTAATTTTAATTAAGGGAAATCCCTCCAAGGGTGTTTTTTGTAACGATAAGAATGATTTTTTTCTTCATGTCAAAATTAATTAAGATTCTGAATGATGCAACATTGTTTAATTATTAAAGGAAAAACCCATGGATTAACATGACCCTTCTGGAAAAGTGGAATGAACTAACTAGAATCAGATATATTTTTGATTAATTTATCTCTGTAGCATATTAATTAAAAGTAAACGTATGAATTACAAGTCAACTAATCAAAAATGGGTAGTCACTTCCTTACCAATTAGTTTCAAGAAGTCTTTATGCGGGTCATGTAAATTTTTTCAGCAATAATTGCAACAGTAAAGTCCCCTACTAACAAAGAAAACATTTTATATTGTTTAAAAATACCTGATAGACAAGGTCCTAATTATCAAATTTTATGTATCTAGATGATGTGTGGGAATAACCTTTTTTTGAATGTTTAATAAGGTATTCATTTATTTTTCACTTTAGAAACAGAAATATAAAATTTTTTTTATTTTTCCAAAAAGATAATTTTATTCTTAAAGCATAATAATTAATTTTTTTTAATTTCCAATTTTTTTTTTTTAAAAAACCCTACCTTTTTTTCTGAATGGTTCATTTGAGACTGTTGATGAGGCCAAAAATAAAATTAGCTTTGTTTGGTGTTGCTGGCCAACTTGCATAAATCGTTGTGGTCTGAAGAATTTTTTCAACAGATACTGATCATAATTTTTATTTTGTTATATTCATCCGGATTTAGGTGTTTGTACGTTTGCATAATATATACAGAATGGGAAAGAATCATGTAAACGCTTGATTGATCAAACAGTTTTCATTTATAAGCGTCTATGTGATGTTGAATAAATGCGTATCACGAATCCAAACATGGCTGTAGGAAGCGATAAAATGTAAACTCGGTATAACGGAAGTTGATGGCAAGACTCTCTGTGGTAATGTGGTTTTAAAAGTAAACTGATGAATAAGATATGCTAGTTCGAAATAGAAATTTCACGGTACTGTGAATGTCCTATCTCATTTGCTAATCTAGCTGCCATGCTTGGATTCATGCACATGATTCGAATTTACACTAATTTAATGTCAGTGATTTTTAATACTATGTATATTAAAGGTTTAAAACTAATAGGGTTTGAAAATCAATGACAAAACTGAGAATCAATTTGGACTGTGGTTGTTGTTAAACTATCGGAAACCCATGACGTTCGGATACTAATAACATGTACCATTTCTGAAATTTAAAAAAAAATATTTTCCCTACCTACCGACCCAAACGTATAAAGACTAAGTCGGCAACGCCAAACCAACAATATTTTAATTGTGGCCTGAAGGATCTAGTAATTATGTAGAAGTGTGAAGGTACATGTTTAATAATTTACTCAATTTATATACAGTCGAACTTCGTTATCTTGAACACTGATATCATGGATATCCATGGAATACCATGGATAGGTCGAAGTGATTTGGAAGTCCCATCCCCTTATTTTACCCTGGATATCTTGAATCCTCGGATATCTTGAATATTTCGGATGTCCCATTGAGTTTGAGATAACGATGCTTGACTGTATTAAGTAGATTTGTTACTTAAAGTTCGTTTTTGATAGTAGTTTAAATATAACATGTAATGAATATGGTAAATTAAAATAAAATAGAGACTATAACAAATTTAAGTACAATGTTGATTCAAATAACATACATTCCAAATATGTTATTGATTTTGATAAAATGATTGATTTTGATTAGAGCTTACTAAATAAAGAACAGCAACAAAGAATCCTCATGACAAGGTTTTCCCTAATTAGGATAATTAAGCCCTAATAAAGACATTTGTTCTGCCTCTGATAAGCACGTCCCTTGGGTGTTATAACCATGATGCAATGATTCTAGAACAAATCATATTCCAAGAGCAGAACACAAAGGAAGACTCATTGATAAGTCCTAGCTGCTGAATTACTGTTAGTATATATTTTTTTACTTAATGTTAAGTTGCTATTAGTATATATTATAATATTAAATAATTGTTCACTAGGCCTACAGAAAGTAGGCGGCGAATTTGCCACAAATATTCGGGTGCCGGCTCTTATGGAGAACCCTGACCATGCAGGTATATGTCAGATAAAAGGGATATGTCAAATACCAAGGATATGTCAAATACCACAGATATGTAGGATATCAGGGATATGTGTCACATACAAGGGATATGTCATATACAAGGGATATGTCAAATACCACAGATATGTTAAATACCACAGATATGTAGGATATCAGGAATATATCACATACAAGGGATATGTGAAACACCAGGGATACATGTATGTCAAACACCAGGATTATGTATGTCAAATACCATAATACAAGGGATATGTCAAATACCAAGATATATGTCAACTGTGGTATATGTCAACTACCAAGGATATGAAAGGTATTAGGTATATGTCAAATGCCAGGGTCATATCAAGAACCAAGGATATATCAAATATGTGGTATATGTCAAATACCAAGAATATGTCAGATATGTGGTTTTTATTAATATATGTTGAGCTTTGTAGATGCTCTATATTGGAGATGTTGAGCTCTGTAGGTGCTCTGTATTGGAGATGTTGAGCTCTGTAGGTGCTCTATATTGGAGGTGTTGAGCTCAGTAGGTGCTGTATATTGGAGATGTTGAGCTCTTTGGGTGCTCTATATTGGAGGTGTTGAGCTCTATGGGTGCTCTGTATTGGAGATGTTGAGCTCTGTAGGTGCTTTATTTTGAAGATGTTGAGCTCTGTAGGTGCTGTATATTGGAGATGTTGAGCTCTGTAGGTGCTCTGTATTGCAGATGTTGAGCTCTGTAGGTACTCTATATTGGAGATGTTGAGCTCTGTAGGTGCTCTATATTGGAGATGTTGAGCTCTGTAGGTACTCTGTATTGGAGATGTTGAGCTCTGTAGGTGCTCTGTATTGCAGATGTTGAGCTCTGTTGGTACTCTATATTGGAGATGTTGAGCTCAGTAGGTGCTCTATATTGGAGATGTTGAGCTCTGTAAGTGCTCTATATTGGAGAGGTTGAGCTCTGTAGTGCTCTATATTGGAGGTGTTGAGCTTTGTAGGTGCTCTATCTTGGAGATGTTGAGCTCTGTAGGCAGTGTTTTTTAAACCACCGCCCCCTCCTTTTGAATTGGGAAAAACTAGCGACATTTTCCTCAAATTGGGAAAAATCATTTATAGTAAATTAGAATGCTAAAAAATACATAAAATAATCAAACTAAGTAACAACAACAGATTTTGTTTGATTTTAACTTTAAATTTGATTTAAATTCATAAAATAATCATTTAAAAAAATTAACATCAATAATTTATTGAATGTGAACATGGCTTATATTAGTCACATGCTTGTAGTTTCTATTTTCTTGGAATTGCTTTGTCTAATTTTATAAAAAAAAAAAAGGAAAATAACCACCATCTAGACTCATAATCTAGTAAACTGTCTTATATTGATAATCAAGTTTACAGTCTTTTCTGTTTGTTTTTTCCCCTGATTTTAGTGAAAACCTTTGTGTTGTCCATTTCCTGTTATTAGCCAGACCCTCTATGTAATAATGGCGGTCAAACCAAAATCATTATGTCAACATGCAATATGACTTGTATCACAGGAGTTGGCAGTTTTATCCATAAAGCAATGTAAACAACAACCAGTGAGCTTCGCGAGCGTAGCGCACGCTCGCTACGCTCGCGAATCTCACTGGTTGTTGTTTATGTTGTTTTATGGATAAAACTGCCGACTCCTGTGCTTGTATCTGGGAAGTATTTACCAATTCATTGAGAATATTATAAGTTACTTATCTGCTTATATGGATATCTGCATTAAGTTACACATTCATTAAAAAAATCAGCTGCATATGCATGGATTTGAAGAATAAAAACGTATTTACTCTGTCGGCTAATTTAGCGACTTTTGTTCAGAATTAAAACATAATTTTCGTATATTTGAAATTGGGAAAAATATACTAATAATTGGGAAAAAATAGTTTATTTTTGTGAGGGGAAACAGCTGAATATCGGTGGCATTTTGACCCAAAAAAAATCACTGGTAAGTGCTCTATATTGGAGATGTTGAGCTCTGTTGATGCTCTATACTGGAGATGTTGAGCTCTGTAGGTGCTCTGTATTGGAGATGTTGAGCTCTGTAGGTGCTCTGTATTTGAGATGTTGAGCTCTGTAGGTGCTCTGTATTGGAGATGTTGAGCTCTGTAGGTGCTCTGTATTTGAGATGTTGAGCTCTGTAGGTGCTCTGTATTTGAGATGTTGAGCTCTGTAGGTGCTCTGTATTGGAGATGTTGAGCTCTGTAGGTGCTCTGTATTTGAGATGTTGAGCTCTGTAGGTGCTCTGTATTTGAGATGTTGAGCTCTGTAGGTGCTCTGTATTGGAGATGTTGAGCTCTGTAGGTGCTCTTTATTTGAGATGTTGAGCTCTGTAGGTGCTCTATATTGGAGATGTTGAGCTCTGTAGGTGCTTTATATTGGAAATATTGAGCTCTGTAGGTGCTCTATATTGGAGATATTGAGCTCTGTAGGTGCTCTATTTTGGAGATGTTGAGCTCTGTAGGTGCTGTTTATTGGAGATGTTGAGCTCTGTAGGTGCTCTATATTGGAGATGTTGAGCCCTGTAGGTGCTCTGTATTGGAGATGTTAAGCTCTCTGGGTGCTCTGTCTGGATTATATAATATTTGATGAATAAATTTCTAGCAGTACACAGATTGAGGACCTCAGACAGACTCCATGAACCTATATACACTAGCAATAAGGGAACTAATTAAAAGCCATAATGTGAATGAAAAATACATGGGCAGAAATTGATGGCGTATGATAAAGTGTAATAGGGACGTGTTTTGATATTGTACAACGCAGCACTCCTAGCCAAAAAGTACATGTTAAACTTTTGTTGTCAAATTCTGGTTCATTTGATTGAAACTGCAGGAATAAGTCACTTGGGAGTGCTCAAAATTTTATTTTGAAATTAACATGTTTACAGCACTGCAACCATAAAATGTATTACAAAGCTGTTTAGGATTATGAAAATTTTGTAATTGGCCTGGATTTTTTTTTTCAAAATGATGCATTACTCAAATTACTAATCATACATTCCCCCTGCGAGATGATCATGAATAATTCATGATTTTCCTTGAATTATTCATGAATTTTATTCATGAAATGTTCATGAAATGTTCATGAAGATCCTATGAACTTATTATTGGACATTTTCAAATCATGAATTTTTATTCATGAAAGAAAGTTGATGAATATTCATGAATATATTTTTTCATGAATAATTCATGAAGAGTCATATTCATGAAGATTCATCATTTTAAGAATTGTCCAATAATAAGTTCATTGCATCTTCATGAACTGTTCATGAATAATTTTTAAAATTTATTCAGGAATGTTCATGAATGAATAAAATTCATGAACTATTCATGAATATTCTTGCTTATTTGTATACAAAAATGCAATTGTACTATTCACTTTTATTCATGAAAATGCAAGAAGTCTAATCAAGCAAAAAACTGTAAAAGAAGATATTTTATAATACAGCATCTTGAAAGATTTCACAAAATTTCTGTTTGTTTTCCAACAATGGCAACAAAATGTCTTTAAGTGTTTTTTTTTTTTTTTAAAGTAAACAACTCTGATAAGTTGATATCCATAATTATATATACATGTATATCTTATTTTACTCTTATTTAATATTTAAAGTGACAAACTAGAAAGAGTTGAAGTATCTTGAAACACTGTTTACAGACAGACATAAAGAACTGATATTAGCTGAATTTGAGCTCCCTCTTCTTTTAATAACAATTAAAAAAAAACAGCATTCAAATGGCAACACATTTTCATAGAATTGAAGGCTTTACAATTGCCTTACCACTTACTTGCAACTTTGTGAATGTTTTGAATTTCTCGTGTACATGTAGTTTATTCCTGGTAAAATTATGAAAAATTTCAAACACGACTCTTTGTAGAATCCTAAACCTTACTTGGTCAAGAGGAGGGCGGGGTTCTTCCTCAGCATAATTCAAAGTTGTTTTTTTTTTCGCCAGAAATGGAACAGTTTTTAATTCCAGTGTAGGAGAAAAGTCTGTTTAGCAATAGGGCAACAGCTTTGAGGGCTTTCAAGCATTTTTGAGCAGAAATGGTCAATTCCAAGATTCTTCTTGGTTCTCCATTTGGAATTTCCAGAATTTCATCATTCGGATCCTTTGATCGAATATCATTCATATTTTCATTTCTTTCTTTTGTTTTTTCAAGAGCCAGATTTTTTTGCAGAGTTTCTTATCTTCTGATCTCAACTCATCAACATCGCTTATGAACTGCTTCCCTTTTCCCTACAAGAACAAAGATTTTCTGAAAATGTCCATGAAGATTTCTGTTACATTTCTTAACTAATGAGAATCAACAAATCTTAAACTTTAACATTTTTACACTTGAACATGGTATTATAATGAAGTTTGCCAAGAACATTCACCTAAAAAAATTCATCTACAAATATATAGTATACTCTTTATTTAGCTGAAAAGTGTAGTATTAAAAGCAACTTTTGGTGTGTAATGCTAAAAAGTTACATTTACCAAAACAGATTGACATAAAGTTGCAAACGAAACTGCAAAGGGGAAACTGCAAAGGGGATCATAAATTTACCTAGGACTACAGGTCATCCAATATTAAAACAATGATTCTTAAAAGTTTATCATGGCTTAAACACTATAACATAATTAAATATGAAAAGTACTAATTTGTCTTTGTCTAAAGATTCCCTGGACCTAAATTTATGGTTTAAATCTTCAGTGTCACTTTCTGAAGAAAGTGTCCTATTAAAACAGAATTAAAAGAAATTTTCAGGCAATTTATAACAAAAATAAGATTTTTTTTCCCTTAAAAAAAAAAAAAAGATATTAAAAAGGTAAGTGCAGAGAGATGCTGCAAACAGTTCAAAGGTTACTATTGTACATTAACCTGCTTGATTTACCTGTAGTATTTAGTGATGTGGCAGGTGGTGACTGCCTTTCTGTTGCTGAATCAGATGATGAAGCTGGTGCTTTTTTTAAGGAGCAAATTTGTTTGCCTTGAAAATATTTGCTCGAACAGGATGCTATTTAGAAAAAAATATTTCATTTTCAATGATAGACTATTTGTGTCTGTGTAATCATTTTAATTTGTGAAAGTATAATTATTCTAATAGATTAACTTAAGAGAGCTGAACTGTTTGGGTTACACTTTAAAAGAAACTTTTCATACGTACTGATGCATCCTGAAATGTATGGTTAAGTTCTCCAGTTCCTTCTTTTATTTTCTCAAGATGTTTCTTGTCATCTAGAAATTTACAATAAAACAATTATATGACTTTTAACTTAGAATTTTCATTTTACACAACTCTTATTAGCATCCAGTCTTGGGTCAAAACACTTTGTATGTGCCTTATCTAATCAATTAAAGCACCATTAGATTACAAGTGTAAAAGTGGTCAGGAACCCCACCCACCCACCCCCACCCCCCTTTCAAAAAAAAATCATACTCTAAATTTAAAAAGTTTGAATTCTTATTGTAAATTTACCAAAATTAGGTTTTATCCCCTTCCCTGCCATTAGCTAAAGATACAGAAAAAAAACATATTTTTCTTGCAAGTTTTATTAATTTTAGTTTTATGCATCATAAGCAGATCTAGAAGGGGTAGCAGTTCTTCCATAGAGCAGTCTGAGAGGAAGTTTGCTTATTTCCCTCGGCTGTCATGTTGTAGGTCAATAGGCATATGAATTTTTTGATAAACTAGCTTATCTATAATTAATGTATGTTACTTTGGTTGGATCCCCACTCAAAGCAAAGTTTGGCAAAGTCTTCATTTAAAAAAAGGCATAATAATTTAACAAATAGAGTAACATCTACCGACAGATATCTGATTAAATGATTAAATCAGTGATTGCCTACCGTTTTTTGTAACTCACCACTAATCTCTGAAGTTATGGCTGCAAAGTAGATTTATCCTCTGAATATATATATTCTTCCTTCTTCGTATTCTGATATTTCCTTAAGAGGCTGACAAAGAATGACTACGCTAATTATAATACTTTAACATCGATCCTCCTACTCTATCATTCACATTTCCAACGTCTTGCGCGTTTCAAGTTTGCGCCTTTCGTCTTCACCAATGGAAACTTGGGTTCTTAAAAATGTAAGGCAGAGCTAGGATATAGTTTCGAATTCCCAATATTTTTATTTTAAAAAAATAACAAAGACTATCTGAATATTTTTTCACTGGAATTAAATTTTAAAAATGAATATAATTTTTATCAATTAATGAAATCAAAGAAAATTTTTACGTCATCAATGAGCGTCTTCGTTTCGTATTATCATAACAAATATGGCGGACGAGGGAACGGGAGGACAACAACTATGAAGACGTATGGGAGAATAGACGAAAAAAATACGAATGTGGATCATGTCATAGATACTTCACAACCATGCAATCTGTGTTGTATCATTTAGACACGATGCATGGAAAAAGTATGACTTTTTAACTACATCAATATTTTTGTATGGGGATAAAGCGTTTAACGTTTCGACCCACGAATAGTACGGTACAGTACGGATAAGACATATAATTTTTTAGTTGTAAATAAATATATGACGTGTTTTAACGAAGATTACGAAGTTTTTTCTTAATTGTTTCAGTTTCTCACAACTTGCTTTAATTTTGACATTAGAGAAAATTCGGTCGAACAAAGTACGTTGCGTCGTGAAAAATAAGATTATTTAAAGCACATTTTCAATGTAACTGGTTAATTAAAATAATAAAGGAACATAGGTAATTTAATAAAAAAAAAATTGCTGGCTATCATGATGCAGTGTTTGGTTAATTATAATCAAAACACGAAATGTATACAGATTTCATGATTTATATTTTTTAGATAGTAGATAAATGAAAAATTATCAGGTCCAGTACAAAGTCTATTAACTAATAGCTACGTAGGTATTTAAACCTACCCAAAGTAGCTATTTTTACCTACTTTTTGCATTACTTGCATTTTGTGGGCAAACGGCTGAATGGCGCAACATGGTGAGTACCAAATTTCTAAATGCAGTCACACTGATGATGAATACAACAAAATTTTGGCCACAAATTGATTACGTCGTAAATTAACAATTTTGCATTAATTACTATTAATAGCTACGTAGATAGAAATAGTCTTTGGACTGGACCTGATTATACCATGGGCTTGTTCAACACTGCATTTGCATGCAAAAGTTGTATTATGGGAGTTATGAGTGTTTTCTGGCAATCGCTTGTGTCAATTAAGTCTTCATGAAAATTCATGAACATTCATTACCTTGAACTAAACGTTTTTTTCTGTTTTTAAACTGAAAATTACCTATATTCATATATATTCATCATTTGTTCATGAACTACATTTTATGAATATATTCATGAATAAAATTCATGAACTATCTTTATGAACCAGTCATGAACCAGTCATGAATACATCATGAATTTTCATGAACGATTCATCAAAGTTCCTGAAATTATGAATTTCATCTCGCAGGGGCCCAGCTATGTCAAGGATTTTAATGTCTTCTCTATTTCATATAAATGATAAGTAAAGATTTAAACTAAAACCTCAAAGAAACTGATAATTATAAATCTCCTTTACAGATTTGCCATTTATCCCTCTTTCAGACATATACTGTAAAATCACTAATTTTGGTGGTGGTTTAATTTTCATCGATTTCCTGGTGTGAAGTGACCCACGATTTCATGTCCCCCATGAAATGTTAAGAAAATAGTAAAATGTTAACCCTCAATATCAAAAACCCTCGAACCAATATTTTTTCTTTAAACCACAAAAATTTGACCCCATGAAAATAAGTGAATTTACAGTATGCAATACAGGGTAATTTTGGACAAAAATTGAAAAAAAAATCAATATAGATACTGTATGGTAAAATGTTAAGGAACTGGTTGTGAGCAAGTTTAGTATACAGGTATACATGTAACAATGTGAAATAACAAAACAAATGTTTAAAAGTCTGGACCCAAATGACTTTGTTTGGAATTCATCACTTAATTGTTACACTTTGTTAGAAAAAAATACATAATTCACCAAATCTTCAAATTTATATTGGCAGTAATGATTTTTGTGATCAATAATATTATAAAATTTGCATCACACCTGACAATTATTTCAAAGGGTTTAATTTTTTAAGTCTTTGGAAATGTGGATCACCAATGCATGATCTGAGTTATATAAATACTCTCTTATACTTGTCAGAGAGAGAGAGAGAGAGAAGAGTTAGAGAGAAAGAGATATAGTACCGAAATATTGGCTGAATTCAATTATGCTCAGAACATTGGTCTCGGAGGAAAACCCATCACTAATTAGAAAGGGACCAGCTGTGTAAACCTCACTATAGAGTAGATCCATTCAGGCAAATTGATTTGTGACTTAGCATCTGCACTTCTGCTATGGAAGGATAAAACATGTTGAAACATTCAGTTTCTAGTTTAGAACTTGGATACAGGTCACATGTAGAAGATAGAGGATTAGAAGGGAGGGAATTCAGGAGGAAATTGCACTCAGTTTGCACAGACAATGGCTTGGAAGGTTTGTATGCATATTTTTTATCAGTCTCTACAAGATTATTTCAAATTTTATATTAATTCATTTTGCTAGAAAATGTAAAATATTGGGCTTGAAATAATTAGATTTAAAAAATTCAATAATCTGTATTTATATAAACATATACTTTATTTACATTAAAATTTTATTTATTCAGCAATTTGAAATGCAATGAAATGATTGAAGTAAAACTTTTTATCTTTGATTTTGTCAGAAAAAATATGTTTAAATTTTACAGAAAAAAATATTGAAATTTTACAGATTCTATAAAGGCTGGTTCATCTTTTCCACCATCTTCTATAGGATCTTCCTACTCGGCAGAAATAAACAGGAACTTCTCGGGTGAATGTTCATTGGTCAGTTCTGAAGTTGACCGATGGCTATCCTCTGAGATCCTAGCTCCTCTAGCTTCCAGGGAGGATTCCAGACTGACCAATGAAATTAAACGAAGCAAAAGCTTCTGCTATGGGGAACTAAGGATCTTTAGTGAAAGTGAAAGTAGATCTGTTAAATGTGACCTTGTTGCTAGAAAAGACAAAACTAACAAAGATTGTGACTTTGTGTTAGGATATTCATCTGCTCATACAAGAAAGGACTCTGATATTTCAAGATCTGATGACCATGTATATGAGCCTTATGGGAAAGAAAAAGAAAAGTATTCTGCATTAGCTTCTGATAAAAATTCTAAACATATAGGTGAAGACCAAAAGGACGTTCATTTTTGTCCATCTGAAGGAAGTGATTTTGAACATGACATTGTAATAAAACATATACTCGTCAGTGATCAGAATGATTACAAAGACACAAGTGTAAACTTGTCATTGAGTGATGAGTCAAACATAAAGCACTCTGATAGTGAAACAGAGGATGATTTCATTGGTGTTTTTGATGTTGAAGATGAAGGAAATGATGCAAGAGATCAAACAGATGTTAGTTCAGTGAGCAACCTTACTGACAGTGATGACCCAATTGATCAAAATGTTGATATTGTACAGACAGGTGAGAATTCATTGAAAAACCTCACCAATTCCAATAACCCAAGTCAACCAATTGAGCAAAGTGTTAATGTTGTACATAGTTCAAATCTGTACCCAGAAGGTTGTGATGTGAAATGTGTCACAGTACAAGTGTCCATAAATTCAGAGGAGGAAGAAATCTATGCCACTCCCAATCAGCAGAAATTTGAACAACTGAATACTGGCCAGTCTTCTGAATTGTTTGTCTTGAGTAATTCTAATGTAAGTCAAGATTTTGCCAATAAAGGAGATCTATACTTGCCTGTTGCTGTTGATACTCAAGTAAGAGAAAAACAGGGTGTACTATGGGGATCAAATACAAATTTGGAGACTGATGATCAGCATGGACATTATGGATTATATCAAAAAGATATTTCATCCCCTCAGAATTCTCTGCAAAATCCAGACAGAGATAAGAGACAGAATCTGATTGAAGAAATTACAATTACTGTTGATGGAAGAAAATCTGACAAATCAAATGATGACAATTCAGATAACATTGCTTGCAGTGAAGAGAAATGTGAAGAATTAGTTCTAGAACCAAAGATTAGAAGTTCTGCAAAAGGCATTGTCAGTGAAGTGGAAGGCAATGCTCATACAAGACTTTTGACAAGTTGTAAAGCAAACAGTGTTTATGATGAAGTGCTAAAAGAGGAAGATAATTACTCAACAACAGATTTGCAGAACAGTGGTGAGTGTCCATTTGAGGCTATTCCAGACTTTGACAAAGAAGATTATCAAGATTTAACAGTTCACCCCTGTCCTGGTATTAATACAGAAGTTGAAGAAAATTTAGTACAACCAATTGTTGTTCAGACTGGGATAGATCAGACTGAAGTAATCCAAGAAGACAAAACAGCATTATTTTTACCTGTTGATCCATCAAGAGAGAATACTTCTCTTCCTGAGTCTTCCCTCTGTTTTTCTATTAATTCTTATGTAGAAATTCAGGAAAAGGAACATCATTGTAATCATAGTGAAATAAGAGAATACTCTAGAAATCAGTGTGAAATTGATTCAAATATATTGAAAGAAATTAAGGAGGAACCTGCATGTTCACTAGAATTCCAATCACAAGATAATAGAGAAGATTTACATTTAACAAATCAGTCAGAAGTAGTGAGAACAGAGATTGCAGAATCTTCAACAACAACATTTGATCATTTGTGTGAAGTGAACATCCAGGATTCTGAGTTCAAAGAAGAAAAGGAGGATAATATTTCTGATTCAGTGGCCCCATCCAAGGAGTTAACTGATGAACAGTTAATAAGCTCTCATTGTGTTTTACATACCTTAGATCAAAGTTCAGAATTGAAAGAGAAACCTTTCAGACATTCAGACAATATTAACGTTAATCAGCTTGAAGAAAACTATGAGAGCAGTCAACAAAATGTAGGCAATCCATGTGCTCTAAAAACCCAGGAATTCAACAAAGAACTCTTAATTAGTGAGGCAAATTCAAAATCTTTTCAAATTGAAGGAAGTGATGCCAATTCAATTGTATTAATTGCATGTAGTGAAGGCACAAGTTTAACTGAAGTCAAAGAATCTGGTACAGATGTTCCTAATGAACACATTATATCAGAGACAGCTCTAGAGGACAAGGCAGGCTATGAAGAAAAACTTGTGACAAACACGAGTTTAATTAAGCATCAAGAAGGATTTTGGAAAGAAAAGGATTCAAAATTTTTCAAAAGTGAAGATGATGTTTATGAGACACAATGTAATGCTGTGAAAGGCGATAGTCTTCAAATTCAGTGTAATGAGCCCAGCAAACAGAAGGAAGAACTTGGAAAAGATTTTGATATTGGTTTGCCAGTTCAGTCAAGCTACTTCAAATGTCAACAAGAAGGAACTGCAAACTCCTCACAGGAAGAATCTGTTCCCTCTGAAGTATCTGTTCAAGAGAAGAAACATTTAAATACTTACACTTCTTTGAATTATGAAACATGTATGACTGAGAACCATTTACTTTTAGAGGAGACTCTATCTGAAGAGAAAACTGAGAGAGATAAAAATACAACTGAGAGCAAACATCAAACTGAAGAGACTGTGTGTCAGAAAAAGGATTCTTCTTGTTTAGAGGACAAGCAAGATGAAGATAGTTATGAAACTGTAGATGCTTTAAGTGAGAAAAACATTATTGGGGGTCATCTAAATGAACAAATCTATAGCTGTTCCACAGAAGAGAATGGAAAAGTAAACTTGCCTCCATCAACGGAATCAGAACTAGATGTTGGAAATCCTTATCAGGTGAAAATGGATAAACAAAATCCTACTTCTGAATCTTTAAATTCTGAGAAAGAGGCATGTTGGAACCAAAAAGCTGACAAATCTTCTTTAATTGTTACCAGCAACAAAAGAGCTTTAATTGATACGGAAGACTCTACAATCAGACTAAAGATGGAAAAAGAAAAAAGAGAATTTACTCCTGATAATCAGAAACCGAGAAAAGATAAAGGATCAAAGAAGAAGAGGAGAATGAACTCCGATTCAGCTCTTCTGTATGAGAAGTCTAGATATTCCTTGGGAATTTTGTTGGAAGAGATTCATGACTTGGTGAGAAAAACACAGAGCTTTGAGTGCAGTGATCTTGATATTCGATATAATCCTGTAAAAGATTTAGAAGGCGGTAGAGTAGACCCTGAAAAACAGATCACTGCTGCTAAAAGAGATGACAGAGAAAATAACTTGACAACAGATCCGTTAACCAATCAATCTAATTTGCTTGGATTTGTTGAGCTTTATACTGGTGGTGGAAAACAAAGGACAGATTTTAGTGGTAGTTCTAAAAAAGCAACATCAGAAAATATTATTGCAACTATGGAAAGTAAAGATATAGAACCAATTCAAATGAAAAATGACTCAACAATGAATACAGAGGGAGAGGAAAATGAAAAGGGTAAAATGGATTTTAAACTATGCAAAACAGACTTCTCAGAACTTTCCAGAGAGCCAGAACAACAATGCAAAGAAAGAATTAAATCAATAACAAAAGCAAAAACTTTATATGAAGAGAGGCCTGTTGGTGAAGATGATACCAGGATTGGTGACCTCAAACTTGTTACTGATCTAACTCCTCAACAAGGAACAGAAACTAACCCTCCAGAAAGTAGGAGAGAATTCTCAGGTATAGAAGTTAGTCAAATTAGTTCACAGAAAGATAAAAATGCTGAATATGGTAGTCCCCAAAACTCCAGTGTCTCATCAAAGAAAGAACAGAAAAGGAAATTTCCTTTGAGGATGTTGAGGAGAAAGTCTGTTGTAACAAGTGTATCCCTGTTGGATGCTGATGGAATGGATGATCCTTCTGTTGGAATAAGAAACATTTCTGATACAGATTACAGCAGACAAAAAGGGACAGTTGATGTCCCTAGAAATATTAGCACTAATGAAATTGAAAGATTTGGCATGGAAAACAGGTCATTTTCAAAAGATGCCTTGGGGCAATTCCGAAGTGGAGACTCTTTTGAGAACATGGGAAGGGGCAGGGAAAATGCAAATGTTTTTGGCTGGAAGAAATCTCATCTGAGGAATTTGTCAAGCAGTAGTTCATTTTCTGAAAAGAATTACGTGACCAGTAGTGACCAAAAAAAATTGACTCAGGAAGAAGCCACTGGTCATAGATCATCCTCTACTGGTGTATCCACTTCTGATAGAGCAAGGCAACTAAGGGATTCATATTCACATAGTGAAAAAACTGTGTTATCTAAAGGTGCTGCATCACATCTTTCACCTCCTTCAATAAGGGATACAAGGGGTGATAGGCATATTTCATCAAAACCTCTTTGTAAAGAGAAAACTTCAGACAACAGGTTAGACATTTCTACATTGACATCAAGAGTTGAAAACAAAGATAAGTTGTCAAAAAGGAGTTCTCTGGATGGAACTTCTGCCTATGGAAAACACCCCAGTACCTATAATATGTACAGGATGGGAGCTTTATCTAAATCACAGACAATATCCACAGAAGGATTGTCAGCATTTGATAAAGTGGTGTCAAAAGGAAAGAAAACCAGTGGGAATAGTAGTTTATCTAGAGGTAAAGATGTGACAGGTATTTGTGTACTCTATATAACTTTTTATTTATGAGAACTTTATTTCTGCATAATTACATGAGACTATCTGCTCAATCACACAAAATTCTCATGTTTATTTTTATTACTAAAGATTACTGTACATAAAACAGTAACCTGAGGATTCATAAAAAATTCTCACATAACTTTCTCACAAAAATAATGTGTCATGGAAAAATTTGGTGATCCACAGCGTATATTCTACTATCCTCTGCTATATAGTGTGACCAGTGACACATGCCACTTTCTTTGTTGGAGTGTCCATTCATCCATCTATCTGTTACATTTACCATATTTCAAGGATCTTACAGATTGCAAAAATATACAATTACCTCTTATGAGGTCAACTTGAGTGAAATGATCGAGGCCCCAAGACCTGAGGTGACCTGTCCTAACTGAGGCCATAAGCCTCCATGTTGACCACATAAGATACGATGTTACAGCTGAACTTCGGTATCTCAAACACTGATATCTCAGATAACATGGATATGGCAAAATGATTTGGAAGTTCCAAGCACACTTTCTTTAAGTATTTTACCCTCGGATATCTCAATTTTTTTCTCGGTCCCATCCAGTAAGAAATAATCAGGTTTGTTTTTTTATTGATTTAAGATAAATCACATGCCAAAGTAATGTGTAAAGTTATCCATCTTGCAATGAAGTTGTAGGGAACATAGTAATGGGCTTGTGAGTGTGTAAGTTGGAAGGTAAGTTCATGGAAATGGGAAGTAATAATTCATATCGGGATCCATGTGCTCTTTTGCAAGGGAATGTGCTGCTACTCCTCCTTTTGGCTTGATTTTGATAAATTTTGCTACACAATTACATCATATGTATATATGTCTGTCTGTTTGTTGTTTAATGTCCCTCTGGAGAATTTTTCACTCATATGGAGACGCCACCACTTATGTCTGTAATTCTGCTAAATCAGCTGTCACACACAGCTGCCGTAGGATGGGGGCCCAATTATGGTATTTGCCCAATTTCAATTGAAACTGTACAGCTTCAGTCTCATCAGGGACAGATTTTTTTTTAGTAATTACCCAAAACCTAATTACAAACTTAATGAATTAGATCTTTTATTAAAAAAATATCTCTGGTCATGCAATTGATAATAACGTCTCTGGAATAATTATTCTTAATACAAAATAGTATCATTATGAACAGTTAAAATTAATTAGACCAAAAAATAAAAAAACAAACAAACAAAGGACAAAAAGACCTTTTTCATTTTCTACTCACTTTGTGATAGATTATTGACATCAAAGGTTACCATGACAACAGGAGAAAAGGGGAGAAAGCCTCCTTAATTTGTTCAGAGGAAATTGACAGTAATGGTCCTAGAATTGAGTTAGGGGGGTTATTTACCAATGTATAATGGATGTTGATTTTGATAACCCCTAAACTCAAGTCTCTAATCAGGAATATGTTTCCTCTGTTGTTTTTCATTATTGTTTATAGAGGTCTTTAATGATGAAGATTTGAAGTAAAGACTGCACCAACTATCAGTTTGGGGGGAAAATCATTGATACTGTGTCATTTTCACATGGAGGAAGGATTTTTTCAGTGTTTGATCAGTAATGATCCCTTTTTACAATTATTACATGGATTTTCACTTTGAAATCTTAGGATAATTATACATTTTATTCAGAATTGTATTTAATATTCCCTCAGAGTATATAGAAAATTGAATGGTATGTGTTAATAAGACCTAATTAACTGAGGGACTTGATAAAGTTGGAGTGCTTTTAACTTTTTTGCGAAATTTCATAATTATTGTGAGAGATGAAAGTCCTCAATTTCTGATGGACCATGTTGTCCCGGGAGAAATTGCACCTCGCAGGACTAAATCACTGGGGTGAGTGATGTAAATATGTACAGTAAATCATGCTTATAACGGACAGTCTTTAATTCTAAAATATAAAGGATGACAGGAAGTTAATTTTAGATTGCAGCATTGTAAGGAAATGTAAGCATTTTAATTAACTCACAACTAAATCTTGCATAGTCAGAATTGATGGCAGCCAATATTGAATTTTGGTGATCTGTTGTTTTTTATTGAGCCCAACTTATAATATTAACTTTTGCTGCGTTTTTTTTTTTTTTTTACTATTAGCCAACTATTAAATTCATTTGAATACCATTTTAGTGTATATAAGTTATGCTTAAAAATATACACGAAGAAATGTGTGTTATTGTGACATCAAAATGACATGACACAATGGAAATATAAAAAAAAATATTTATATATAACCAAATATATGTAATATAATATGTAATATGTAATATAGGGCATCAAAAAATTCAAATATTAATAAGTGTATTTTGTTAGTTTTAAAGCTTTAAAATGTTAATATATTAAGCATTATAGCTTCATGAAATATGCATTGCCTACGTGACAAGTCTGACAAGTCTGTGTTATCATTTACACACCAATAACACTCACAAAACTAAAAAAATTCCTTAATTAATTAAATGTCTATTGATTCCAATCAAATTGTGCAACACTGTTTCTTGTAGTAAACTGTATCTCATCACAAATGTTTGCATGTGCAGCATCAATAGCAGTGTATTTAATTTTCTGGCATAATGGAAATGGAATTGAGGAATTTTTTTCAGTACACATTTTATACATTTGCTGTACATTATCAGCTATTATATGTTGCTGTACATTGCAAATATCCCATTATGTACTGCAGTTGTACTTCATTTTTGCAAGACAGATTCAGTATAATTGCAGCACTTTGGCAGTATAATTATGCTGCTGTGCAGTTTGTGCCTCAATTCGCGAATTCCATAAGGGTTAATAACTAGGTACTGTAAGCCACACTAATGCATAAATAAGCTCTTTGTATATATCATTTGAAATTAAAAAAAAATTAATTTTTCATCAATTGTTAATTATGATAATTTATAACAAAAAGTAGAAATTCATGACGAGTCTCATTGCACTGATGGAATTCATACACAAAGCTTTTGATTCAATCTCCTTGGAGAAAAGTCTGGAGATATTAGAAATACATGTAAAATTTATTTAATGAATGTTTTTAAGTTTAGTGTGGGTTATTGGTGTGTAAATCACACAGACTTGTCACGTAGGCATTTTTCATGAAGCGCGCTAGCTCTTTCAATTTTGGAAGGAAAAATATATGTCTCTTGTAGAATTTTAGTTGCAATATTGATTGTAGGTTGTTTTACGTCCCATTCGAGAATTTTTCACTCATATAGAGACATCACCATATACTGGTGAAGGGCTTCAAATTTTGACCTTTACTCGGCACTCAGGGCCATAGAGCAGTGAGGGATCTTTATCGTGCCAACGTTTGTTTAGTTGCAATACAAATAAGTATTAGTCCTCATGATTATGGCAACCACGAATATTTTTGCATTCTTGGGTTAATTTTTTTTTTTTTTGGTAGTCCTTGATATTAAATAATCTTCTCTTTATTTATTAATTGGTGCTATAGAATAAACTTGAAATTTATTTGTCTAGTAATTCTTTGTTGGATTATTCTCAGAGGTCTGACATAGAAAAATTAGGTCATCCGGTCACATCTTTGTCATTAAAGCTTTAGAGACCTATGTGTATACAATTGTTATTTGCAGACATTGTGTCATTGTGACAACTGTCAAGGATGATGCATGGTCACATTGTGTGTCAATCAGCCTGAATTTCCTCTGATGTATCGCATATCAAAAAATTGCTACGCTGAGAAATCCCCCAAGACCCCAGGCGGACGTATTGAATTCCCCCACAGTCGCGACTTCTGTCTTCACAGAAATCATTATATCCACTGATCACATTCCCACATATATATTGAATGGTTTTATCTGTCCATCAATAGGATTTTGTTCCTTCTGTCACACACTGTGTAGTGTTTGATGAAATATCACAATTGTCTAGAGTATTGAGTTATGTTTATTTTGATTTCTCTTGATGATGGAATGTTTCATGACTTATGTTGATAAAAGAGGGTTGTTGTGTGCAGAAAAACTGTTGGTTTATCTGATGGAATGAGGAGTGAACTGCTGACTTTGTTTTATAATAACTGCTATTGTTTGATGCTATTCACTGGAATTTAGTGTGCCTACATTGTTGCATGATTAGGAGCAGGATCCATTAATTGTTAAGCTATATCTAATGAAACTGCACTCGGGTAGCCTTGCACCTTGCTAGATATTGGATTTTCTTCGATGAAATTACTGTTTTTAAATGTTCAGTGCCTTTTTCCCATACGTAGAATATTTTAGTGTTGAAAAGAAAGGTTGGATTTTGGAAATAAAACCCGGAGGAAAGAGTGTTTGAAATGATTTTCTAGAAGCCTTGTTGATGTGTTTAGATTTACCAAAGGAGATATTAATATCCCAGGGATACCTTCAAGCTTGGGCACAGCATTAAACAGAAGTCATTAATTGTGTTTGGAACACTCATGCAGTGATAGATGATGTACATGTTGTACGGTCATGTAAATGATTATCTCAGCATCTCTAACTGTCAAACCATCAGTATTTAACTTTGGAGGGAAAAAAGTTCAACGATATTTTAACCTGAATTACACAGGAATATTCTACACTGTAATCAAAATTAGCCTTCATGATTTTAAATTCAAATTTTGATTTCATTCTGTTAATCTTTAAAGAAGTAATTTTGAATTGAAGTATTTAAGGTATATTTCTAATATTATCTGGGAACTAAAGTCTACTATTCTCTGAGTAAGGCTGAACTACTTTGTTTAATCTTCATTTCAAAACTGTGAAAATTGATACTATCAAATACAGAGAGACTTATTGAAAATGAAATTGGAGGGAATAGTTCTCCCTGAGGGACCTCAATAATTGGCTCTTATGTGAAAGGATAACATTTAGTGTAATGAAAAATTTATGAACAATTTGTACCATCATCACTTACATGCTCTATTGGGAATTTTTGTCTTCAATATTTGACCAGCATTTGTTTGCTTTAGGATACAATTGCTGCTTGCCTTAATGAAATTTTAATTCAGGGAGGCAGATAGAACACTCAGTTTTGTGTGTGGATTGTTTTTATTCAAAGCAGTCTGGAGTGTCAATTCTCACAGAATATTGAATTACTTTGGGAGGAGTAAAGAACTTGGATGAAATTGTGTGCTGGAAGACAAGTTTCCTAGTTTTATCAGGATCCTTTCAATAAAGACTAGCTGCATGCAGCATCAAAATATGAAGGTGTTCAGAGTGTAGCCCTGGTTTTTTGAGGGAGTTTTAATTGTATAGTACCTTGAATGAAGAAACTGGTGGATTGCATTGAATTTAAAGTTTTCTTAAGGCCTATTTGAATAGACTTTTATTGCAAAGTGAATTATCTGGAGCTTTTGTGCAAAAACATTCCGTGTTTGTATCTTATCTAGCATTGGTCAGGTTAAAACAGATTAAATTGGAATCTCATTTTGAATGCATTGTTATGAGTCTTCATCTTGGAACAATTACTATTAATAATATTTACTGAACAACCTTGAAAAATTTACTTTGATGAAAAACAAGTTATGAAAGAAAAGAAACTAAAGATGAATGACCTTGACTTTGGGGATGCCTTGAACGTTGAACTTCAGAAGCTTCAGAGACAAAGGGCAGTAAGGTCGTCGTCCTTGGAGGATCGTCGTTCGTCGTACTCCCAGCGCACGACCTCCACCATAACATCGTTAGACACAGGAAAGTCCTCGTCAGTTCTTGCGCTGTCCGATCAGAAGACATTGAAAATACCACTTACTCTGTCACACTGGGATTCTGTTGATCAAACATGCAAATTAGGTAAGGTCAGAGAGGTCATATGAGGTCACATAGGTCATTAATTAAGGATAAATTTTTTTGCTGGTTTTGGTTGATTAACTGTTTAAAAATTTTGTTTGAATTAATCAATCATTAAAAAAAAATGTAGGTTAAGTGCTGATTTTTGGTTCATTTGTTCATATAGTGTGACAGTTTTGCTGGATTATTCAAACGTGATAATCTTCCACAATTTCAACCTCAAGGTGTTGGTCTCCAGTTTTTCTTTGTTTTGGATTATTCAAAAGGTTTGAGGAAAATTAAGAGAAGTGTTTCTTTCCAAATTTGATCTCTTGATTTTGGCATTGTGTTAAGTATTTTAAAATTAATGGTTCAACAGAAAGAGATCCAGGTTTAGCTATGGAATCCCTTTCGGTGAAAGGAAGAAAATGCTCAATTTGAGAAATCTTTTGTTTTAGGTCCATGTTATAAAAAATATTTAACCCGAAGGATTCTAAAGCCCCCCCCCCCCTTCCCCCCTTCTGTTGGAACCCAGTCTTACACCCAGTGATAACTCTATTGTCTCTGTATTACTGTTCTAAAAAATCAATGCATTTGAACTTGGAGCACTCATTAGAAACAAAATCAGGAAAGCGTAAAGGGAAAATTGACTTGTATATGTGTATCCTAAACAAATATTTTTATTTAATGTTGGTTCCATCAAACTGAGGGTAAAATATTTGTCTAGTGATGTGAAAAGTCTAGCGAGACATTTAAATCTATTTTTGATTGACATAATGATTAGCGGAGAAATCATTTAAACCTTATACTCTTGGTAATATTGGAATCTGCCAGGTAAATATTTATGTATACATACTGGGAAATATTTGTTTACATTTCCTAAGAGATATTCATACTGCTGACATTGCAGCGAAACAGGAAAATTGGTGAAATGATTTGTTTGAAGCCTGATTCCTGAGACAATGTCTGTGTTTTAATGTGCCTTTATATATAGAGTATATACACTCTGATATTTACATTTATGTATAGCGAGTATAGATTAAAAACTCAGAAAGGATCACGAATTTCTAGTCACTCAAGTAAGTGTTACATAGTCAAGTGTTTTTGCTTCAGTAATAAAAATTACATAAACGTGTGCATTCTATAGTACTTTCATAACTCAGAAAAGGAGATTAATTATTATTTAGAAAATAAGTCACAGACAGAGATTTTAGTGTTGGGTTTCAGTGCATGTGGAATATTGTGGGTTAGGAATTTAACTAAATATATAGAATTTAATGGGCATATTTCTTCACCAATTTCAAACATAATGGAGATGCCTACTGATTCTGATATACAGTCCAACCTCGTTATCTCGAACTCAATGGGACCGAAATAAAACTTTGTGTTTGAGATATCCGAGGGTTCGAGAAATCGAGGGTAAAATACTTAAGAAATACTTCTCAATCACTTCGACATATCCATGGTATTCAAGATATCCATGTTCGAGATACCAAAGTTCAATTGTATTGCCTTAATAATGATTTTATTTCATGATTAAATTATGATTGAAAATGGCCAGGTAACACACAGTGCTGTGATATATTAGTCTAAAGCTTTCACACATCTTCTTCCACAGTGCTGATTTAAAAAAAAAAAAAGTATAATATTAAAACTCAGTGTAGAAAAATCAAAAAGGAGATCCAAGTTTCCTGTTGGAAGTTATTTTTAATGGTGCCATGGGCAGGGCTTTCAAAAAGATTAGAGACAGGCAGTACTTTCACAAAAGAGGGGGTACCTAGTGGAATTGAAATTTAATTATACATGCAATCAAATTTTTCTCCATCAAATATTTTGGCTGGTACAATCATGATTTCAGCCGGGTAAAGTACAGGGTACTGGCAGATTTTGAAAGGCCTGCATGGGTAATGCTTTACTAGATAGTTCTAAATTAGATATTTTGAAGTTTGAAAAATTAATGTGATGGTGCCATGATAGCAGTGCACCTGTTAGTCTATTGATAATTTAAGTGTGCCTCAAACAGGTCAGTTATGTGTCATCTTGTTTTTCTGTACATTAGAGAGAAGTACTAATTTAATCAATTTATTGATTTTGGCTGATGACACACATTTAATGTATTGAGTAGATCTAGCTGCCTTCATAGTCACTATGGTAAAAGAATTATGAAGTACAGGCAAATTTCATTATCTTGAACTCAATAGGACCAAGAAAAAACTTCAAGATATCCAAGGGTTCGAAATATTGAGTTTAAAAAAACATTAAGAAAATTAGGTGGTTGGGACATCAAAATCACTTCTACATATCTATGGCATTGGAGATACTGACGTTTGAGATACTGAAGTTCAACTGTATTAGAATAATAAAATTTTAATTGATGCACTTTCATAATCAAATAAAACTTGGTGAGGATATGTCAATACTTAAGAGAAAGCATGGACAAGAGGGAAAAACAAATGTTCCATTTTCTCTCATATTTGCTAAGCATCTGGGTTGAAGCTTTTTAGGGGAAAAAGAAAACAAAAAGAAAAAACAATGAAATAATGAAACATATAAGATGGGAAATTTTACCCCCTAATTTGTTATTTTTCAGTCTGAGGAAAAAATGCAGTTAAACTTCGGTATCTCATTGACACCAGTATCTTGAAAACCATGGATATATTGAAGTGATTTGGAAGTCCCAAGCACTTTTTCTTCATGTATTTTAACCTCAATATCTCAAATCCTAGGATATCTTGAAGTTTTTTCTTAGTCCCATCAAGTTTGAGATAATGAGGTTTAAATGAAATTGTTTCGTTATAGGCAAGACTTTGTAACATTTATTTTTCCTGTGAAGACCTTTTGTTGTACATTATAGGTACCATGTTAAATGAACAATCCTATGACCTGAACACTTTTTCAAATTTATGAATTTTTGTATTTTTAGATGGCCCCCTAAGTCTACACGAGTCCACCATCATGATGAATGCAGACACTGGGCAGTCTCCTCAGAAGTCTGGAAGTCAGTCCATGGAGGACCCTTCCCAGAATCCAACAGAACAAATGAATGGACAGATCAACTATGATGAGATATGTAATATTAAGAATCTCAAGGTAGGTTTTATTTTTTGAAAAATTTGATTGTGTCGTTTGATTAGCTATGTGGAATATCTCGATTTTTTTGTTTCAGTAATTAGGTTAAGTAATGCATTGGTTTTGGTGAGATATTTATGCTCCCAGCCACCCTAAGATGAAAAAATGTACATAGTTTTTGATTTGTCTGTTTGATTGTCTGTCAGTAAGGTTATCCTTGGCTATTACTTTGAAATGAATGAACATAGTGACGTAGAGAGGTCATATTGACTTATGTTAAAGATCAAGGTCCGTCCTATAAAAATATACAATTAAACTTTGGTATCTGGAACACAGATATCTCGAATACCATGGATATCTCGAAGTGATTTGGAAGTCCCAACTACTTATTCTTTAAGTATTTTACCCTGGATATCTGGAATCCTTGGATATCTTGAAGTTTTTTTCTTGGCCCCATGAAGTTCGAGATAACAAGGTTTGATTGTACTAGGTAGAGGTTACACATCTACTGTACAGATTGTATGTTCTTCAGTAAGACTCCCTCATGATTGTGTATTTGTTATGTTGCTTCTGCAGAGAGTCAGACATATTTTGAAACCAAGACTGATTCTGTATGTCATCTGGACTAGCACTTTGTTGGTGGAGAATTATGTTCTTACTTTATATAAATGGAATGGCAACAAGAGATAACTCATGACAATTTTCCTAATACAAACTTAGTAGGAAATGTGAAAGCTGGAAAGAGTCCTCATGTATTAGTTATCTTTCCTGTTGCATAAGATCCAGAGCCTTATCTGTATCACGTTAAGATTAATTTAAACCTTTGAGTGCAAGTGATGTTGGTTTTCAATTTATGGTTTGTCAGAATCTATTTATCAGGTTATAACAATCTCATCCCTACATACATTAAGTTTTCTCTGCTCTTGATGTGAGAATGAGCATTTGAAAAAATTTTATCAAGCTTTCACCTGCATATTCATTGCAAGTCATTGCAAGATTTTATTTAACTGCAAATGCCCTATTCCCTAGATACATTGTATATTTTATATTTAAACTTTAAGGATGAAGAAATGCTACAGAGAGTTCCAGAACTTGTGCAAGCTCTCCGGGGATTAGATGAGTATGACCGCGCAGAAACAATGAAGATTTTGAAAAGTATCGGAGACACATACTGGAATTTCCGAGCCATTAGGAACAAAATCGGCAATGCTTTAGCTGAGGAGGGGTTCGCAGGTTGGAAAAATTTTGCTAAATGTTAAATGAAAATTTTGTCTACGATCTAGCCAAGGAGGCTAGTGCCGAAGCAAATTTCACTAGTCCCCTCCTCCTCAAAATATTAGTAGCCCATACTAATTTGATTCTACTCAAATAGAAATAAAGGATATTATTTTAGTAATACATATTGATATTTTGTTCTCTTTCAGGCATGATTCTCAAGCCATGGCATGATTCTCAAGCCATGGCATGCTCTTTATTTAACTCTGCTGAATATTGTTTCCTTTTTAAACAAACTGCATAGGATACCCTAATCTCCACTCTCTTTGTGGGGGGGGGGGGGGGGGGTCGCTTATTTATTTTTTGTTTTCTTGCTTAACATTTAAATGCATTTCATTTCATCTTTAATCATAGTTTAATATATGCTTTATAATACGATCAATTTACCCCATTTCTTAAACATTAAAGGGATCAAACTTTTTGTGTTTAGTTCAGATGAACATGAAATGTATGGAGATAATGAACAGTATTCAAGCTCAAAAGTCCATTAAACAGTAAAAATTTTGGAGCAGAGCAAACACGGACCTCTAAAACATCAGAGGTGGGATCAGGTGCCATGGAGGAGTGAACATCCCCTGCGGACGGGTCAATAATAGAGTAATCAACTTCATTCCCGAAGGCTCTCAAGATAACATTTTTTCTAGGCCAATTCAAAATTTAGCAACCTCAGGCAGTGTACTACCAACTTTTCCTGATGACAGGGAGATACCAAAGTTCATCCATACAATTCTTTTTTTTTTTTTTTTGCAGAGATTACCATGAAGATTTTGAAGACATTGAATGGAAAGGGTATATTTAAGAATGACTCTATATGGTTTCCTGTGTACTACTGTTTTAATACTCTGTGGAACTACTCAGATGCCTCTCTTAAACTTGCCAAGGTATTGACATGTAACACATATTATCTGTAGTTTGAACTTGTAAAAATAATATGTGTTACATTGATTGATTGGTTAAACAATCAATCAATCAATCATTGTAACACATATTATGTTTATAAGTTCAAACTATAGATAATTAACTTTGAGTCTGAAAAATTATATATACTCTGATCCCATCTTTTTTCATTGAATACAAATTTTTGTTGTTTTCATATTTGAGTCAGACCAAAATTTTAAAGCAGGTGATCAACAAATGTTAATTTTACAAATTATTATTTATACATCAACGAAGTTGTATTTTTGGCCCAATTAACATAAAATAGGATTCCATTGAAAATTTTGGACACCACACTATATCTGCAATTAAAATAAAAATAATGTAATGATCATCACATTAATTTCTTTAATTACTCTGACTAAAAAATTTTCATTTTCATTTTTTTTTAAAGGTGTGTAGCAACTTCTAAGAAAATTAACAAAAAAATAATGCATATGTACTACGCACTCTTGTTAATTTTTTTTTTTTTTTAATTTCAGTCCATAGCAGACAATGATGGTGTGAGATTTTTTACCATTAACTGTGATCATGAACCCTATATTAAAAACCTTCATTCCAAGGTGACTTTTCTTTTTTTTTTTATCTTTTGTCAGAATCCAGTATGTTTCCAACTCCTATTAAAATAAGATTTACTTCTTATTTGTCTTTAAACTGTGAGGAGCAATTTACTTCATGTTCTGAAGGCATATAAATTTTTAAGTTATTATTATTGAATAACATTTCTTTGAATATAATGTCGACTTGCATAAATATAAAATTATAGAAAAATTGAAAAGTGACCCAAGTGAGTCTTGTGGCTATTAGGTATCTTGTTATGGAAACGATCGCTTCCTCTAGTACTATGTACTCTCGGACTGAGTGAATAAGGATTTGAACTTAAATTTTCCAACAAAGGAATCTTTAAGAGAAATCCCATCACATGTAAATATTATAACAGATGAAAGAATATTTTTTATGTTGACTAAAATGAGCTTCTTTTCTTTACAGAATGTGTATTATGTTGTGAAAGCTTCCATGAGTATATTACACAACATCTCCAGAACCACAGATATTCATCATTACTTCAAAGAAAATGGCACCACTGAGGTACAAATGTCATCTAAGCAATAATTTTTTTCAATTAAAAAAAAAAAGATCAAAAAGTGAATCAGGGACTGTATAAAAATTCATTTGTTTGCTCACTGTCATCAATGTTTAAATTTGAGGTCAGTATTAAAAAATAGAGAGGGATAATGAAATTAATGTAACACGAGTCTTGAAGATGGTAATATATAGATACACCAAGACACCTGCGGGTTCGTTGATGGTTTATTGGATGAACAACAATAATGATAATAGTCACTCTGCAAATATACATATAATAATAATACAATTAAATAATAACAGGATGACAATTCTCTAAATATATATTATACTCATAAAATCACAATACATTCATACTACATAATTTGAAAGAGTTATTCCCCTTTTCAGAGCATTTATATAGTTGAGAGTTTAAAATGAGTTGTGGCATATTCATAAATATCATAATTAAAACAGCTAAAGTAAACAAGGCTCTTGCTTAATAGACCTTCCATAAAAGAGATAACTTTCACTGGGATAAATACCCAATACTCCTTTGTAAAATGGGCATGTTGAAAGATGCAATCACATTTCTATCAAAATTGTGCACAGTTTAACTATAAATTAGATTTCTTTGGAAAAATCATTAGCGTTAAGGCAAAATGTTATATGCAACGAACAGGGGGTGTACCAAAAGCAATGTCATCTCTGAGAATAATATGATGGAATTTGGAATGTTGTTGATTTTAATCAGATGATGTTGAAGTTGAATGTTATTGATTTTTATAATCAGGTGATGCTGAAGTTTGCCACCTGGAAGGATTTGACCTATGAGATGTTAAAGGTCATGTCCCTTCTGACCTTGGCTCATATCGTAGAAGAGGAGGATAATGATAAACTGATTGATGAAACAGGTAGGTGGATCAATGATTTGTTTTAGTGATGTTTTTTTCCAGATATCTATTTATCAAAATATAGAACTGAAGAATAATTATGGTATTTTGAAACTTATTCCAATAACTAAAGAATGGTATTTAAAAAAATCAAAATGCAAACTACAAGAAAAAAGTAAGAATTAAAGTCAGATTGAAAATTTTGATCACCATTTTGTGCTCTCAGGATAGAGGCACATTTTTTCGGGAAGGGGTGTGTGTATTTCTTTGATTATTTTTTTCCCAAAATTTTAACCTATGACATATACTGAACTTCATAACATATAAATTTCAAATTGAAGATCCTTGACAGTTAAACATACTGTATATAGGTAATATGTTAGATTTTGAAAAATGCATAGGTTACTGAGTTCACAACTTACCTTGTCAAACAAAATGGCATGAAACATAAGTACTCTGGACTCTTTGATACACATAGGTGCCATGGAAAGTTGTATTACATGTACATACATATAATAAATCTGGTCTCTTTGATACACACAGGTGCCATAGAAAGTTGTATTAAATACATCACCAAGGCCTTAAAGAATACAAAGAGAAGACATTTAGGCTTTACCCCTCAGGAGGTTATGGACGGGCTGAGTAAACTGGCCGTTAACGACAAAAATAAGAAAAAGGTAAGCTCGACTCCAGATTTCAGTGCAGTAGCTCATAACATACTCATAGAATATCAGGATATGTTAACCAGGAAAGAAGTATTAATGTTTAATTATAACCACTACAATGCTACAATATAAAGAATTTCATCATGATTTATTAGATCACATAAGATTAATGTTTAGATTCTCACAAATTTTGCCAAACAGTGTATTTTTGGATTAAAAATGAATAAAATGATGGTCTAAAAAGGATTAGGATCTGTAATTAAAAAAAAAAATCGAAAAAAAACCCCACATGCCATACATTTGTAGTAGTTTGAAGAAAAGAGAATGTAAATATAAATCTATGTGCTAAGAATTAGTTTTACATGGCCTTAGGTAGGAAATTTTGTGTATAGAATTTCTCTGTTCTTGTAATGTGTTTTCACAGATTATTGAAGCAGGGGCAATACTTAAATCAATGTGCTAAGAATTAATTTTATTTAACCTTAGATATGAAATTAAATTTATATTCCCCTGTTTATGATTTTTTTTTTTTTTGTAGATTATTGAAGCAGGAGCATTACCGGTTTTCCTTGAAATGTTGAAAGGAGAACACACTGAGGAACAAGCCATTACAGCGAGGGCGATATGGAATTTATCATTCGACAAGGAGGTGTGTCAACAAATCGTAGAGTACCCAGAAATGATAGAGAGGCTGGAGAGCCTGACGAATAGTCAGGACAAAATTGTCGCAAAAAACGTCAGCGGAGCACTGTTTGTACTCAAAGGAGAGAATGATGTATCAAAACGTAAGTGGATCTAGAAGTTTAAGTGGTGAATGATGTATCAAAACGTAAGTGGATCTAGAAGTTTAAGTGGTGTATTTCATATTTTCTGTTACTTGCTGTTTAAGGTGAGAGTATTTGGTCAGAATATGGCTTTTTGACTCTGACATTGTTTGTTATGATGTAGTTCTGGCTTACATTAGGCCTAAAACATGTATGTGATTTTAGAATATCTGTTTGGGGAAAAAAATCTAAGGATTTATTTTATGAACATTTTTCTCTGTATGGGGTAAAATGTTTTCAGCATTCCTTGTGTGTCATTTTCAACAATATATCTATAGAGATTTTTAACTTTTTTAAAAATTCTTTTTAAGACAAAAAAAAAGGTGAGATGCAATAAACACATGAAATCAGATTTAGTAGAAAATCAAGATAACCTAAAACATTGCTTATTAAGCAACTGACCATTAACAGATCAGTATAAATATAGAACTGATAACTGTTGTCTTTATGTTTACAAATTTTGGTCTGGTTTGTAGGTCCAAAGTCTGCCAAGAAAAATAAAGGCCATGTGTTCATCAGTTACTCCTGGAATGAGAAAGAAATTGTGATGAAGATCCGGGAGAGGTTAAAAGTAAGCACATATTTATAAAACTATCTCCAACAATATGGTTGAACTTTGGTATCTCATACACTGATATCTCGAATACCATGGATATGTTCAAGTGATTTGGAAGTCCTGACTTTTCATTCTTTAAGTATGTTACCCTAGATATCTCAAATCCTTGGATATCTCAGAAGTTTTTTTCTCTGTCCCATTCAATTTGAGATAATGAGGTTTGACTGTATGTTGTTTATCCACATTGAATGTAGCAAATGTTCAGTGGAAGCACTGAGGAGGAGATCAGCCTGAGGGTGAATGGAGGGGTGGAGTTAGGAGGGGGACCTTCTCCTTCTCCCCTACCTCCTTATGAAACTCGGAAAATAGCTTTGAGTTGAGTTGAGATATTTGCAAAATTAATCCACTTTCTGAGCCAAAAGAAAGAATTTAAGGCTTTGTCAAGTACAAGATCTTGTATAAAAATTTGACTTGAAATTAAAATTGTTAAAGAAACACTGTCACCATAGAAATATGTCAGCTGTGGTACTGTGGCTACAAAAGACATCTTGTTTCTTTCAGAAATAGAGTGGACAAGTTGTCCCAAACAGTAAAATTATTTTATTTGATAAAATAACAAGACACCTTGTTTCTTTCAGAAAGAAGGAGTGGAGGTTTGGATTGATGTGGAAAGGATGGGTGGATCCACTTTGTCTGCTATGGCTGAAGCAGTGGAGAATGCAGCACTGGTGTTAATCTGTATGTCAGAGAAATATAAAGAAAGCCCTAATTGTAGACTGGGTGAGTTATAAATAATCTGTATGTCAGAGAAATATAAAGAGAGCCCTAGCTGTAGACTGGGTGAGTTATAACTTAATCTGTATGTCAGAGAAATATAAAGAGAGCCCTAGCTGTAGACTGGGTGAGTTATAACTTAATCTGTATGTCAGAGAAATATAAAGTAAGCCCTAACTGTAGACTGGGTGAGTTATTACCTATCAGTGTGTTTCAAAACAAGATTTTTATGGGAAGAAATACAGAGCCATAAAGCTTATAGTAGGATTTCTTCTTTTGTCATTCTGGTATTTGATGTCTTTATGGTACTTAGTTGAATTAAAAGAACACAGTATAATTTCTTGTACAGAACTGTGACTGGGCGAATTTAGAACGGGGCAAAATTGTTCACAAGTGCAAAAGGGCGAAAATAACACAGGGCAAAATAACCCTATATACAGTAGTATAAAGAAATAATTGTTTGAACAAACTTGTTTTGCATCTGCATATAAAGCAGATATTAATAGTGTTAAATCCAGACCCTAAAAAGGGCATGGTAATCCAATAATCAAAAGGACACTTTACGCCGCGACAAGTTTTCATGAGGGCACTTTTTTAACGTCTTTGAAATTATAAATATTTTCTTTATCATGTTTTTGTACTTAAATTATTATTTAATACTGAAATCTTTAGTTATACCAGTATCTGAAAGAACAATTTATAAATCTGTCAGCTTAATTCATTTAATACACACTAAGAGGGCAATTATTGCCAAAATTTAAATTCAAATTTTTTAATCAAGAAATTAGTACGGTTATCAAGGTTATGCTTAAAAAGTAATAGGTGTGAATCTTTTTGTCACTTGCTCAAGAATTATTTTAGTTTGGGGTATGAATTTTTTCCCTTGCTTTAATATTGTTATTTGTGTATGAGGTAAATAACAGAACAAAATTGCAAGGGGGGGCTACTTGGATAATAGATGTAGAGGGCATTCTCTTTATTTTGAAAATAATCTACCAACAAAATCAAGTGAAAACTGATCATACCAAAACATTAAACTTGAAATAATATATAAATTGGTTAAAACTTTTTTTCTGGCTTAGAAACATTGAGCCTCAAGGTGTCAACTCAAAAAGTTAGAACACAGAATCATTGAACATGTTGAAAGAAACTAACTTCATACCTTGTTGTTTCCTAGCCCATTTCACACATAATATTCAGTTTTTTTGGTACATTGTAAGTTGACTTAATTCATCAGCAGTTTTATTTTTCACATTTCTTCATCAACTCTGTTTTTTCTACTTTCAATTTAAAAAAAAAACGATCCAGATTTAAAATGTGAAACATTTTAATTTACAAATTAATCTATCTTTGACATTGGGCTAATTCTTGCATAATCAATGCAATCAGGGACCTATATACATGTACTAGTATATAGGTCCCTGATGCAATCAAATGATATTTTCTCCTGTTATCTCTTTTACCCTGACAGCCTGAGGCATGTTACCTGGCCAGATGGCTGTGTGCGTTCAAGCGAGAAGTGATTTCCTGTCCTGAATTCACATCTTTGTGTGCATTAAATAAACAAAGAGGCTAATCACCATGCACTGAATAAACAAAGCCGCTAGTCCATCTTGCCTCTGCTAGGCATATTTATTTATTTTTGCAAGGAAAAAAGGGCATGGCGCTGAGAGAAAAGGGCATGGCGCGCCATGCTAGTTTGCTTTAGATTTAACACTATATTAATATGACCTTATTATTCAAAATGCTTGTTAATTTATATTATTCAGAATTATTCAAATGTTTAATAGCTTATATTTTACGTAACGTCAACATCATCAAAATGTTTAGCTTAATATGAAACATGTAACTAAACATAGCTGTAATTTATAGAGGCAGAGTACACCTTCCAGCTCCGTAAAGAGTACATTCCCCTGATGGTCCAGAAGAGATATCGCCCTGACGGCTGGCTCGGAATGATTCTCGGAGCCAAGCTGTATTTCGACTTCAGCGGAAAATATCCATTTGAAAAGCCATGGAATGGACTGATGAAGGAACTTAAGAGCATTGGGAGGCTGTCGGTTCTGGAAAATCCCTCAACAGGTAATCATGTGGCTATCTGTGCTGAGAGCTAAATGGTGTCTGTAGGTATTAAAAAATGACACAATACTAGTAGGTAATTACAATTCATGTTCTGTGATACGTACTGTATAAAACTTGTAATGGTCGGAATTTTTAAAACTTAAGTGTAAATGTGATAAACTACTTCTTTATTTTATACAAATGGTTTTTTTTTTTTTTTTTAAAATGAGATAATACCCAATGTCTTATAAAAGGTTTTGTACACTGTGACAATAATAAAATTTTTTGCTTCATTGTTAGCATAAAAGATCTCTTAAATTTGAAGATCACATCCAATATCATTCTTTGTTACTTTCAGATAAGACAGATGCCCCAGTTTCGTCTTCCTCTTCATTACAAGGCAGTCAGCCAATCAGACAAAGCTCTACGGCGTCCAAGGTTTATCAGATGAACACGGAGGATGTCTCCAATTGGCTCTGTTCTCTCAAACTAGATGGGTAAGTAATATTAAATACTGTAAATGTACCGCATAAGGAGATTTTTTGTGAGGATTTGATTTAGGGAATGACTATCTTCTAATTTGGTATTTGCGACCGTTAATGCTGATTTAGCGGTCGCAAACTGAGTTTTACCAGCAACACGTAAGCGTTTAACTGCCTCAAACATCAGTGCATTAGCCAGTCAAAAGGTGTTTTAAAAAACAATTGCATTAGAATTTGGCATTATTACCGAGGGTGTTGAGATAGTTAAAATTGAATATCGCTAACAATTAATTGCATATTTGTAGTAAAAGCTTCGCTTGGCATTATAAAATCACTAAAATTACTTCTTGTTAAAAATATATACCAATTTTTTAGGATGAATCGCTATATCTGCATCTCGCTAAAAGTTCCACTTAATTTACAGTTTTATATTTAGTGTGTACAGTATTTGGCGGAAGTCAATTTTTGATCAAGTTGGCATAGATTTGATTTAGCGCATTTAATTTTAATATTCTAATTTATGTGTATACATGCAAGGCATATAGCGGTAATTGCTTTTCCCCATAGGCGCTAAAAAGAATACACAGCCAAGTGTAATCTTAAGGTCAGACGAAACGTTCCTCAAATATATATTTCGTATACCTTGGTATTATATCAAAAATTATTCATAATTGTCATTCTCTTGTGATTTCTAAATTGTTTTCAATATGTTTAATAAGTAAGTATACCAAAAATTGTGACAATGGCAATTCAAAAGATTACCATAAGGATTATATAAGAAATATCACCTCTGGTATCTTGCTAAAATGCCTGGTAAGGTTCCTCAATTTTTGGTGAGGAAACTTGTTTAGGAAGTTAAACTTCAATGACAAAATTTTGGGGAAAATTATATGTTCACTAGGAAAGTGTCGTCTGACCTTAATCTGGTTCTATTACCTCAAATTGGATGGATTATTTAATATTTAGTTGTAAATTTTAATACAAGTTTCAGAGAACAATATACATGTAATAGAATGGAGAAGGCTTCTAGACAGAATAATCTAGAAAAAAATTATCTGGATATTTTCACAGATAAACCTACAAAGTATCTTGTTTTTTTTTAACAGTTGTGTACCCTCCTTTGCACAATTTGATGGTAAACTTCTGGCACAGCTAAAGTCCATGAAAAGCGAGGCAGCAGAATTCTATTATCATTGTCTGGAGAAAAACATGAATATGAACCTAGTAGAGATACTAACATTTACAGAGGGGCTTGAAAAATTGTGAAATAAAATCAAAGTACTGCATGTACTGTAATGATCAAAGTGGCTTGGAAAAATCAAAGTACTGTAATGATCTGATGCAGTGTGGAGAAATAATCAGAGTACTGTCATGATCTGAAGCAGATGTTCCAATCAGTGTACGCTCCCAAAAATACCTCATATGAAAGTACTTAATATCAGTATTCTATGGAAGGTTTATTCATCTGTCTAAAATCATTCTTATATTTGTGAGTGTGAAACTTTGCACAAGCAGTGAAAAAAGTGGCCAGGCATATTGGCCAATTCTTTCTAATTGCAAGAAATATGGTCTTCTGTCACACAAACCCTCATTATATGAGTCGAAAGTTAATTTTGGGGGAAAAAATTAGCTAGCAGTTTAATATTAATGAAGATCTGAATTTCAAAATATTACTTTGATATTTAATAACAAATATGTACAATGAGAACAAAATATCATGTTTGAAGTTTCAACAAATTGGAGTAGTACTTTATAATTCACTTGAAATTAATTAATTTTAATAATGTATACTCCAGCATATTGTTAAAATCTAAGGTATTCAAAGAATTGTAATTTTGGAAAATCAACAATTACAAAAAATGATTACTTGTTATAACTGAAAATTTTATTTTTGCATTACTATTCTTTTAAGCCTTTAATAGAAAGATAAAATTCAATGAAGCCTCGATAATTAGGATGCTTCACATTTTAGACAAAAATGTGGGGAACAATTTATATTTATATATACCAATTTTAGTTATCTGGATGCTTCATTAATCTGAACAATTGGGAACAAAAGTGTTCTGATTAAGAAGGCTTGACTGTATATGTATATACTCAGAATTTTGCATGTAAATTTCATCAGGGTCTTAGAATCAGGGTCTTGAAATGTTGATACAATACTTTTTTAGCTCACCTGAGCCAAAGGCTCAAGTGAGCTTTTCTGATCAAAATTTGTCCGTTGTCTGTCGTTGGCGTTGGCATCGTCGTTGTTGTAAACAGGGATGGGGTAATCGTAATCGAGTAATTGTAATGATTACTTTTTTTCAAGTAATCGACAGTAATCTGTAATCGAAGAGATTTTCGATTACTTGTAATCGTAATTTAATCGATTACAGCTAAAATTTCCAATGTAATTATAATTACTTTTTCGATTACTTTCGATTATTTTATGCATAAATGGATGTTATTTTGGAGAATTATTTACTGTCATTCACACACAAATATCAAATATAAACAACCTAGTGTAATGTTTGGATTACCTTACTTTTATTATCATAAGTTTAATAATGTTCTCAATAAAATTTGCATTATAGACCTACTGGTCTAGTATTAAATAATTCAGAAGTGTATTTCAACTATTTATTAATAAAATATATACATAAAGATTTTTTGTATGCATTTTACATTTGACCCATAGTCCTCTTGCTGCATGTCCTTTTTCATATTTCAAATATTGAAAAACTTTGTGGTTGTAATAGAAAATTATAAATAGCAAAAACAGATTTAAGTGCTGTATTAAATATAAATGATTTGGTAAATAAACTACATTGTACTCAAAAAAAAAGAAGATGGAAATACTTATTCATATCTGAAAATGTTTAAACAACTTCAAACTTGTTGTTTTAGTAACTTTAAAATTTGCAAAATCATTCTCATGTTTTCATTCAAAATTGTAAGGTTTCTTTTGTATCAGTGAGGGGTTATAAGTGTCTGTAAGAGAGGGAGTAAGTGTCACTGTGTTTGCTTATCTTGGCTAATTAATTGACTGAGACATCCCTGACTTGCAGATAATGAGGTGTAAACTGTGAACTACCTAGTTTTAACTTTTATTATTCATAGTTCTATTGAAGACAAACAATATTATTAAAACAATTAATAGCTCTCAAAACACTTATTTCAATACAGAATGAAATTGTGCTATTAGTTTAATTACTTAAAGACACATTTGATTTACATGTTTATTACTAAGAGTTCTAATTTACTTATTTTTTTTAAAGAACACAAGAATGTTTAATGTGTACTGTCAACATACGGGCAGCCCAAATACTTCTAAGGAAGTTATTCACAATAAAATTATTTTATAATAAATAATTTTTGCAACAAGTCAAATCTGAATATGGAGGTTCAGATCCAAGGTTGAGAGGAATAATTAATTCCTTGACATATTTTATTGTAGGAATCATGTCTCCACTTTTCATGGTACAGAATCCCTCATTTGGGCATTTAGTGAGAATGTTAGCCAGAATAAAACCTTAAAAGAATCTGCACTGAAACTGCAGGAATACATTCAAACTTCAGTGGATATCATCAACATTACCATTTAAATATTGCTTTGGTATTTGAAGGGATAAAAACTTGGGAGTAATCGATTATTAATCGATTACATCTTCCAAAGTAATCGATTACAATCGATTACAGGACAAAAATGAGTGTAATCGATTAATAATCGATTACACAAAATTCCTCTAAGTAATCGATTATTAATCGATTACATTTTTCAGTAATCGTGCCCATCCCTGGTTGTAAACTTTTCACATTTTCATCTTCTTCTCCAGAACTACTGGGCCAATTTCAACCAAACTTGCCACAAAGTATCCTTGGGTAAAGGGGATTCAAGTTTGTTCAAATGAAAGGCCACGCCTTCTTCCAAGGGGAGATAATTACGAATTCATGAAAAATTAATGGCATCATTAAAAAATCTTCTTCTCAAGAACCACTGTGCTTGAAAATATGAAACTTATGTGGAAGCATCCTCAGGTAGTGTAGATTCAAGTTTGTTCAAATCATGACCCCCGGGGGTCGGGTGGGGCCACAATGGGCGATCAAAGTTTTACATAGGAATATATAGGAAAAATCTTTAAAAAATCTTCTTCTCAAGAACAGCAAAGCCATGATTGGTCATATTTATATGGTAGCATCCTCAGATAGTATAGATTCAAGTTTGTTCAAATCATGACCCCCGGGGGTTGGGTGGGGCCACAATGGGCGATCAAAGTTTTACATAGGAATATATAGGAAAAATCTTTAAAAATCTTCTTTTCAAGAACAGCAAAGCCATGATTGGTCATATTTATATTGTTGCATCCTCAGATAGTGTAGATTCAAGTTTGTTCAAATCATGACCCCCGGGGGTCGGGTGGGGCCAAAATGGGCGATCAAAGTTTTACATGGGAATATATAGGAAAAATCTTTAAAAATCTTCTTTTCAAGAACAGCAAAGCCATGATTGGTCATATTTATATGGTAGCATCCTCAGATAGTGTAGATTCAAGTTTGTTCAAATCATGACCCCCGGGGGTTGGGTGGGGCCACAATGGGCGATCAAAGTTTTACATGGGAATATATATGAAAAATCTTTAAAAATCTTCTTTTCAAGAACAACAAAGCCATGATTGGTCATATTTACATGGAAGCATCCTCAGATAGTGTAGATTCAAGTTTGTTCAAATCATGACCTCCGGGGGTTGGGTGGGGCCACAATGGGTGATCAAAGTTTTACATAGGAATATATAGGAAAAATCTTTAAAAATCTTCTTCTCAAGAACAGCAAAGCCATGATTGGTCATACTTACATGGAAGCATCCTCAGGTAGTGTAGATTCAAGTTTGTTCAAATCATGACCTCCGGGGGTTGGGTGGGGCCACAATGGGTGATCAAAGTTTTACATAGGAATATATAGGAAAAATCTTTAAAAATCTTCTTCTCAAGAACAGCAAAGCCATGATTGGTCATACTTACATGGAAGCATCCTCAGGTAGTGTAGATTCAAGTTTGTTCAAATCATGACCCCCGGGGGTTGGGTGGGGCCACAATGGGCGATCAAAGTTTTACATAGGAATACATAGGTTAAATCTTTAAAAATCTTCTACTCAAGAACAGCAAAGCCATGATTGGTCATATTTAAATGGAAGCATCCTCAGATAATGTAGATTCAAATTTGTTCAATTTATGACACCCCCCTCCCCCCGAACCACTTTTTTATTCAAACTTTTCAACCTTTCAAGACTGAACTGATTTCTGCTTTTTCCTAGCCATAGTGCTCAGGTGAGCGATGTGGCCCGTGGGCCTCTTGTATTAATTTTTGTGTACAAAACTTTTTTTAGTTTTTGTTTTGTGTTTTCTTTTAAATTTTATCTAGGCATATAACAAGCACTACATGTTAGATGTTGTAAAAACTAGTTACATTGATCACTGCACAAACTACATCAAGATTGTACTGTACATATTGTATAGAACATGCATTGTACAGAACACCCATATTGTATATTAAAACACATACATTGTACAGATCTGACATCATACTTTTATTTGTATATTTAGGTAAGAGAGTAATGATTAGATTTCATCAATATTTGTTGTGACAAGTTTGGGCTTTCTTACCCTGTTATTTGGGTTTATGTTTTATTTTATGATTTTTTTTTTAAATTAATATGCGCTGCTATTGATATGATATATGTACAGGAGTTATCAGACCTCCTATCTACTTGTTAAGATTCAAGTTTTGTGTCAGTTTTAAGAAAATGACAATGACTGACTATAGAAATCAATGATATAAGATATTAAATGTATGGAATATTTTAGGAAAAATGCATTTTTCATAAAAATATAAATTTGGGCATAAAAACTAACACTTGCTTTTCGCCTTCATAAGCAAGACATTTTAATTGTTTATGCCTGTGTTAAAGATTGAAAATAATGAAATACACTGTTATTTTGAGCTTCAGTCTTTATGATATTATTCAAATAGTGTATGACGAACAGAGTCTATTGCTGAGAAATTTATATGTCTTGTTTATAGGTCATTGTTTTCATAGGTTTTCATTGGTTATTATTGTTTGAAATCTGATTTTATTTGTTCACAACATTCCATTTTGTTATTTTTGATAGCATTTTTATTGTGTGATCTCCAAAGTTTCAACAAGTTGTGATCAGTGTTAGGTTGTCACTGACAGTTTTTGGTTGACAGATTTATCCTGTATCATATCAACTTAAAGATTTCTGTACAGCAATCTGAATCCCAGGTTGAGGCTGTTATGATTTATCAACATTCTTATTACTAAGACATTTCCAAATGGGTTAATCTTTATATTTTTAATCAACTATTTTTATTATTCATCTGTTTAAAGTCCACCTGAGACCATTAATTTTAGCCACTGGGAATAGTTAATACACAATTAGAGAAGAAAATTCTTTGCTGTGAGATATGTTTGCTAATAAGGGTCTAAACATTGCAAATACAGATAAACAAACATAATATCTCAAATACCATGTATATGTTGAAACATTTATTATTTAAGTATTTTACCTTGGATATCTCTAAGTGTTTTTTCGGTCCCATTGAGTTTGAGGTAATGAGGTTTGACTGTATTCTACTCTCACAAATAAAAGTTGGTTAACAGAAATGTTTCCATTCAGAACTTTCTCTTGTATAACAAGGAATTTATCACTTCTGAATATGTTTCTTTTTTCCTCATGTCCTTTTTTTAACAAAAAGAGGGTATTTATTGCATGTAATAAAACAAATCCACAGTTCTTGATTGGATGTTTTACATTATTTTTTTTACTGTGCATGAAAATAAACATTTTTTTTTTATTATTTGAAACTACTTTATCTTACTATGCTTTTTGACAGATTTTTATTTTTTATATGCAGTTTTAGTTTATTTTTTTTGTTTTTCAAATGATTTTTATATGCAATAAAACACTGCTCACTTTATCACTAATTTTATTTGATTTTTTATGACAATATACTCTATTCTTTTTTAAATGATACATTGCTTACCAGTATGTTTAGCTCTCCATGAGGAATGCAGACAGATCTTGTGCTAGATTTATAGCAATAACATCAAAACTGTAAAAATCCATCCTGTATCAAACGTGCATGTGCTCAGAGAAATACAATTAACAATGCTTTGTATACTGTTTTTTATATATATAAAGATAAGATAAACTCTTCATCTCACAAGAGCTTGGAGATAGTTTCGATTTTTCATATCACAAGCTTTTGGGAGAGAAACACCAGAGATGAAAAAAGTAGGATTTTTAGCTCTTCTGAGCCTAAGGCTCAAAGAGCTAATGCTATGGTCATTTGTGCGGTGTGCGTAATTTTTTTAGGATATGGGCCATAACTCAAGAACCTCTTGGCCAATTATTGTCAAATTTGTCACAGGGTATCCTTGGCCCAAAGGCTCCCTTTTATACTAAAACTAGGGTTGTGACCCTTAAACAAAGGGAGATAATTAGGAAAATAGAAACAAAAGTACTGGTTGCTAAAAAATCTTCTTCTCAAGAACCACTGGGCAGATTATCACCAAACTTACACAAAAGGATGAGGATATGTTGTAGATTAAAATTTGCATGGGGATTTACCCTGGGGCAAAGGGCGTGGTCTCAAGGTCACTTCAAAGTTGACCAAAAATAACATTTTATTAAAATGTTGATATTCTGCTTACTATAAGGACTAGGATCATCAAATCTTGTCAGTTGATGCATCTAAGGACCTCATATCATGTTGACTCAAAAGTAGGTCACGTTGACCTACTTTTTAAATTTTGCGGCCGTTCTTTTTCAAAATGATTTAGAGGCATATTTTGAACAATTTAAGGCCTATGATCATCAAACTTTGTCAGTTGATGTATCTTGGGTCCTCAAAGTACGTCAACTAAAAAGTAGGTCACCTTGACCTACTTTTTGAACTTTATGGCTAATCTTTTTCAAAACAATTAAGGTCATTAATTCGAATACCGAGAGGTTTAGAATCATTAAATCTTGTAAAATGATGCATCTTGGGGCCATAAAACATTTTTATGAAAAAGTAGGTCAGAGTGACCTACTTTTTGAACATTGCAGGCATTTGATTTTAAAGCATTTTAGGGGCATAATTTAGACATTTTAAGGCCTATGATCATAAAACTTTGTAAGTTGATGCATCTTGGGTCCTCAAAAAAGGTCAACTGAAAAGTAGGTCACCTGACCTACTTTTCAATTTGTATGACTATAATTAATTATTTCAGGTACTAATTGGCTTAGAATCATCAAACTTTGTCAGTTGATGCATCTTGGGTCTTCGCAGTAGGTCGACTGAAAAGTAAGTCACGTGACCTACTTTTGAAAATTTATAGCTCTAATTAAATATTTCAGGTAATAATTGGCTTAGAATCATCAAACTTTGTCAGTTGAAGCATCTTGGGTCCTCGGAGTACAACAACTGAAAAGTAGGTCACCATGACCTACTTTTGAAAATTAATGGCTTTAATTAAATATTTTGGGTACTAATTGGCTTAGAATCATCAAACTTTGTCAGTTGATGCATCTTGGGTCCTTGTAGTACAACAACTGAAAAGTAGGTCACTGTGACCTACTTTTGAAAATTTATGGCTTTAATTAAATATTTCAGGTGCTAATTACCCTAGAATCATCAAACCTTTTCAGTTGATGCATCTTGGGTCCTTGGAGTATAACAACTGAAAAAGTAGGTCTTGGTGACCTACTTTTGAAATTTTATGGCTGTATTTAATATTTTTGGGGTGCTATTTGGCTTAGAATCGTCAGAATTTGTCAGTCGATGCATCTTGGGTTCTCGGAGTAGGTTGACTGAAAAGTAGGTTACCATGACCTACATTTGAAAATTTTTGGCTTTAATTAAGTATTTTGGGTACTAATTGGCTTAGAATCATCAAACTTTGTCAGTTGATGCATCTTGGGTTCTTGGAGTACAACAACTGAAAAGTAGGTCACTTTGACCTACTTATAAAATTTTAAGGTTATAATTTTAAAAAATATTTTAGGTATTCATTGGCTTAGAATCATCAAACTTAGTTGATGGGTCCTCAGAGAATGACAAGTGATAAGTAGGTCACCATGACCAAATCTTCGGTACTAATTGGCTTAGAATCATCTTGGGTTCTCAGAGTGTGAATTGGAATTTCAAGGGTTTATCTAAATATACAGGATACTTAGAGGCTTCAAATAGAAGAGATAGGTTGTACAGTTTATCAGAAGAGCGATTCAATGCCCTTGGGCCTCTTGTTTAATGCTTACTTCAATTTCCCTTCTAAGTCATAACGTAGAATTTTTAAGAAAATGGGACTGGACTTTTTTTAAATGCTACAGTAAATAGTATCGTGGTTTTTTTTTTTTACTTGTTTATAACATTCAAGAGCACAGCGGCACCAACAAATTAAAATACAGAGGGACATTTATACTTGTTTTTACTTGAAAGTCATGACCTAAGGTTAAATCCCTCTTAAGAAAGTGAAGATTTCGTATATGTTTTCATTTGTTCCTTTAACCTTAGCATCTATGCCATACAGTCATATTGACTTGATTGTTCTCTTGACTTTAAAAACATGCTGTTTTATGAAACTACCATTGGTTGAAACTGTCAAATAGATGCTTGCTTTTTATGTTGATGATATTGGTTACAATTTAAATCATTGATCAAAAGGTAATTTTGATGTTGTTGCAATGGAAAATTTCACAATATTTTAAATTTCTTTGATAAATACAAATTGGTTTAAATATCATTAATATGTATATTATATCTTGAGTAAAACATTGAATAAAAGGAATAATATTTACACATTTATTTTTGTATCATTATTAATTAAAAAAGAATGAATAGGAGAGCATTAATTAATTTCCAGCAGCAGCTAGATTTTACAACATCAGTTAAGTATAACCTTGCAAAGGAATTGTTAAGTATGGATTACATTTAGATAGATATAGGTAATTTAAACTTTTAATGTAACATAATTACACATTAACTCTGACTCCCTGCTATGGCTAGAGGTCATATTTGAATAATTTTGAATATATAGAGAATGAGCATCCATCAATCATGAATTTTTCGCTGCAAGTTTGATGTCAGACTGCAGACAAAAGACAAACTTACTTCGATAAGAAGGCTTATTATAAAGTATGTTCTATAGTTAAAATGATAAATGTACTACAGACACAGTTAGATTATTCTAGACTAAAAGCTCATTTAAGCAAACGTCAGTATGTGGACTGTTTTAATTTCTGTTTGTTATCTTTATACTGATATATTAATTTGGGATTGTACCAAATCAAAGGGCTAGTTACATTTGTTTTATCATGATTTTGTATTAAATAATTTATGAAAGCTGTCTTAAATATCTATTATATCAATAAAGAACAGATCATATTCAAGGCATTGCTAAGTCCCACCCATTATCACTCATCATAGGCAAATATATCTGTTTTCAGAAAAAAAATCAAATCCATACTTTTTTTGAAATCCTAAATTAGGAAATAATGTCGATATGTTGTTTTATACTTGATCGTGTGACCTAGTTTGAGCCAATCAGAGATCTGAAAAAAATAAAGAAAAGTAACATTTTATTAATTATAGAAAAGGACAAGGTAGCTACTGGTATGTGCATATATTTTTTTAACATGTCAAAGAAATTGTATTTTTGTTTGTTAATTAAAATCACAAAATTTGCTCTCCATAAAATTTACTTGAACAACAGTTTCGGAAGCTCTAAACACGAATGGAAAAAAAAATTGGACTTTATACTCGTATAATATAAGGATGTACACATTAAGTTTATCTAGTTCATTTTCAACATAGGGTACCTGCCATATTTCTACAGGGAAAATTCTAAAAGACAATGAAATATTAGCAAACAGAAATTACTGTCGCTTACTTACATTTGGGAAAAACATACAAATAATGTTTTCCAATTCATTATCATGGCCTGGAGTAATTGTAAGAATACTTTCATCTATTTCAGTTTGTGTCATTTACTCCATTTTCCATCATGCAAAGGATAGCTCACTCTAACTGCCTATATAGAATCAGAATTCATGCAGTGAGCAGTGTTTAGAACTTCAATTCTAAATAATTAAATAAATAGACATTGAAAACACTACAACACACACATGCGAAATATAAATATCACAATGCATGACTTTCTTTTCTTTATTTTCAGTTAATAGAATTTCAATTTAGATACACATATAAGTACATGTATATACATGTTTGAAGTAAAGCTCTGCAATGATATCACAGGAAAATACAAAATTATCTCAATTACAATGTACCTCTTTCTAGAGTATATACATGTACTTGCAAATGAAATACCTTTCGTCGATAGATTAATAAACCAGATCGATACATGAATTTAAAAATAAATAGATAAACAATACAACAAAAAGCAAAGGTTAATATTTTTGTTTCAGATTAATACATTGTGAATTGGTATTACTTAACTCTAGATGCTTGCTGTGTAAAAATAGACCTGAAGTAGATAATATTTTTTTCCAAAGAATTAACATTAATACATTCAAATTTATAAACATTTCTTTTTGAAATCGAAAAATTTCTCTATTAATTTATTGCAAATTGATATTACTGAATTATGAATGCTTTCTGACAAATACCAACACAAATCCTGAGAAATGTGGGATAACTAATGTTTTTTTCTCTGTTTCATCATATCATTAGTGTCACGAAACCTAATTTCTCCTCATTTTTATAGTCAACAGATGATGCATGACCAGTCAGTGTAGAACCAATAATGCAATATACTTAGATGTTTAAATTCTTACTAAAAGATAACTTTTCTTGCATATTTTGTTCCTGGCTAAGGGTTATTTTTGCGGAAATATAAGTTGAAAATTATATTACATGTATTTAAAAAGTATTGAAAACATTATTTAAAGAGTATTTTTACGAGGGGTTATCAAAAAATTTGTGGACTGATGCGATAAAATTAATACTCTGTAGTCTGTGCTCACAAAATTTATAATAATAACATAAAACAACAAAAGTTTAAGAAATGTTGAAAATTTTAGCTTGATGCGTTGATAATTTGCCAAATTATTATAAAATAAAAGAGACATTATCTGATCACCCGGCGCTATAGCTGTTTAGTTTCATGATGTCCGACAACGTCATTGTTTCTCAATGTCCGCTTCCTCTACCTCATACACTTATCTTGATGAGATTCCCTGGAGTTAAGTAAGAACTTAAAACCATCTTGTTTATGACTTGACAATGTCATAAACAGTTACATGTACTTTCAATGCATGTAATACTGTATACAGGGTTATTTTCGCCTCGTGTTATTTTTTCCCTTTCACACAAACAAACAATTTTCCCCCGTTTTAAATTCGCCAAATCAGGGTTCTGTTCAAGAAATTATACTGTTTTCTTTGAATTCACCCCGTCTTAAATTCGCCCACTTGTGTCTAGGGTGGAAGGGGCGGAAATAAAACGGAGTCGAAATTTTCCCTGTATACAGTATTGTAAATGGAGCATGTGGATCTCTACATAGGGAAAGATCCTCTCTTGATAATGCAAGCATAATTTGCTTGTCGGAGTTCAATATCTACCACACATGATCAACGTCACTTTTCGACGGGACTGACTTTTGACACCCTGACTACAAATCTACATTAACTGTGCATCTCTCATCTCTGAATCTTTCTCAACACCCTGGAGGCATTTTTTTTTCTTTGTAGCCCGTTTAAACATTTCCTAGGTCTATACCAGTTTTTCCATGGGAGCGAAACTTTAAAGAATGTTGGAAAAAGAAACCTCTCCCTCTTTTTGACATTAATTCAAGCCCTTTGTTGTTTGGACACTCCATATAAAATTTACGATAAAATTTCATAGAACTTACAGAATGAGGTGAAAATTGCAAATTTTAGGAATGATTGTGTCATACCACATGCCCAAAAAACGCGATTTTTGGATGCCAAATGCTTATATCAAAAGAGTTTTTCTTAGTTACACTCAGGAAGGAAAAAAAACGTCTTATTTGAGGCTGGACATACAATTGCTTACAAAAACATTAACAATGTACTAAAAAAATAACTTATGATTTATGTTTTATTCTTTGGATAGAAGAGATGATTCTAAATGTGTTAAAAGTCATTGATGCACCTAAACGGTTTTAATTTTATGGCGCAAGTCCTCGAACTTTTTGATAACTCCTCGTAAAGTGTTTTTTTTTTGTGTGTGTGTGAATTTTTTATATCACCAAATTTTGAAGGTTTGTAACATGCATACATTTTTACGCTACCAATTGCTATTCAGTTAGAGCCTTTAACGATCTCAATTTGCACATTTACTGGACCAATCGGTCTAGGGTTAGTTGAGATTGGACTTGCATATACTTTGGGCATGGACCTGTCTTGAACTTTAATCAAAACAAGAGTCCAATGGGTCTAATGCTGACATGAAAAAAACTTGGTTGAGAATGTTTTTAAAGTTCTTTTCTACTTATTTGCCTATTAACCTTTGATTTCTTGTAGTGGTTGCATCCGTGTACCAGGGGAACAGATTTCACCTATCTTGAATCGGATATTTTGAGATGAATAAATATCATTATGACAAATGTGGCCTTGCTTTTCTTCAATAGATTTTTAATTTTCAGTTTTATTTTTAGTAAAAAAAATTTAATTTAAATACACATATCAATGTATACATGCTTGAAGTGTAGCTTTGCAATGATGTCATAAGAAAATACAAAATTATCTCAAATACCTCTTTCTAGGATAAATACTTGCAAAATAATTGCTGTCTACAAATGCTTTTCCGATGAATTGATAAAAAACATACGAATTGAATAATAAACAAATAAACAATACAACAAAAAGCAAAAGTTAGAAATTTTGTTCTAAATTAGCACTTTGTGAACTAGAATTACATAACTGTGGAAGCATCTTCTAAAATACTCGTATTTCTACATAATTTTTGTGTAAGAAACATGGATGCAGATTAGTTTGTTTTTCCATATACAATGGATTAATCCAAGTTCATATTTAAAAAAAAAACTATGAAAAGTGTTCTATTATTTCATTGCAAATTGGTATAACTGAATGTAAAACGCTTTCTGGAAAATACCCTGAAAAAAATCCGACAAATGTATCGCAATATTATTGTAATACAACCACTCTATCACAATGTCAATAGTATCGCAGAATTTTTTCTCTGTTTCACATTACCATAAGTATATCAGAGGATACCCAAGTTCTCTTCGTTTTAGTCAAGACAGATAATGCATTATCTGGCTGTGTAGAACCGGTAATGCTGTTAACTTGGTTGTTTACATGCTTCTATACCAATACATGTATATGCTTTTTCTTGAATTTGGCAAAATTTATGCCGGATTAAGGGTTATTTTTGCAGAAATATACAGTTGACAAATATATATGAAAAGTATTGATAACCTTAAATTATTTTAAGAGGATTTTTTGTGAATTATCATTAATCACCAAATTTACAAGGTTTCTAACGTGCTTATATATTTATGCTACCGGTTTCTATTTAGATGGAGTTTTTAACAAGCTAATGGGACCTATTGCGTTGGAGAACTGTATTGTATACGAATTTTTTCTTTTTTTCCCCGATCATAACAAGGAGCACAAGGCGGGTGTGACCGGTCGGCAGGGGATGCTCCCTCCTCCATGACACCTGATCCACCTCTGATGTTTTTGGAGGTCCGTGTTTTCTCTATTCCCGACTTATATTGTCTAAATGGACTTTGAGCTTGAATACTGTTCGTTATCTCCATATTTCCTTTCAGCAAGATATATATTCTTCTATGATTTTACAAAAAGGTTACACAATAAGTGCTCCCTAAAGTAGGAGTGTGTAATCTTTAAATCAATTCGATACATGTTTCCGGATTATTAAAATTTAAGAGAAAAATTGGTATTAAAGAAGAAAGTACGGTTTGGGCTTTATTGTGCCCTAAAAATTTAATGTTTTTAAAAGATTATGAAATTGGCTATAAAATGAGTTGAGTAGATGAATATGATAAATCATTAAAAATATGGCATAAAGGAGGACCATTCTGGAAATATGAGGTCATTAATTTGGTACATTTCTAAGTTTTATGCAGAAAAGCCTCAAAATGACCCATTTCTGTACTTATTTTCCTTTAGAAAATAGTGTCCGCAGCCCTCGCCCACTTCAATTTTTATATATATTATGTAAAATGCTTTGAAAAATCACATATCTCAAATTCTTTGTGGGCGATGCATGCGCTGTATGTTTTTTGAAAGAAAATTCCACTGAAAATTGATGTCTTCTGCAACTTTTAAAGAAAATACGGGAAAATGCACAAGTTCATGACGTCACAATTAGCATTTAGGAGGTCATATTGGAAAAACGATTTGTATGTTCTAACTGCATGGAATTTCAATAATTCAGAAAGGATGAATTTAAATTTCTTACATCACTTCTAAATTTTATAAAAATACCGGGCCAGATATGTATTGAAACCGTATCTTGTTCTTTCATTTTGAATTTGCTAAACCTGCTAATGACACAACGCTTATTTCTTTCGACATTTCACATTTATTATGATTTTATCATCTGTTTGAATCTATGTCATGATGATGCCAACGATAGATCCAGCGTAGATCATGATCAACATGCATCAATAAATTATCTTGTGGCTACCGTGAATGAGCACTGGTGTATAAATGATATGATTGTTAGGTCATAGGGGACTTGTACGAGTGAACAGGACTATTTAAACGTCAAAATGGGTGAGCAAGAGAAGGCAACAAGGACTTAACACTTAGAAAAAAGGAATACTGAGATTGCTCGCGCGCGCCGCCGCCGGCCGGAACACATAAACTCCGGAGACCAAAGGTACCGGAAACCGTGGACTTTGGAACCCGCGGGTTCCGGTGTAACATGGAATTTTGACCCGGGTTGTAAACTGACCAGGGGGGTCTTTTTTCAACGTTGAATATTGAGACCATCAATGTTGAATTCAGACCCTAGCCTGTTGAAAATTGAGCCGGATCGTTGCAATTAAATTTTTATCATAAAATCGGGTCAAAATTCTACAACATAAAAACACATATGAAATAAATTGACGTTTACAATTATGATTTATTCATTCAAAAATTACACATGTATATAACAACTGTATATATTTATATATCACCATGTCATATGAACCGGTTGAGGGCAAGGGGGAGGGGGGGGGGGGCAGGGTGACTGTTTCACTTAATACATGCGATCATATACTATACAACAAAGCTAAAGAACGTCACTTTGTTGACCTTTTTGTGTTTTTTTGCTTGTCAATGAATTTATTTTGTTCAATTTGCCCCCCCCCCCCCACTCACACACACACACGCTAAAAAACTAGTAAACAAAAACTAAAACTGAATTTTCTTCCTACTGAGCTGTTCACTGAATATATTTTTATTCTTTACATTAACATGAATACTGATACATGTTCAATTCGAAATGGTCAATTTTTAATAAACATGTAGCAATTTGGGAAGGTTTTCTAAAGACCTATAAAAAAAATACACATATTTTTTTTATCTTTTCTAAACTGTGCAAAGATGGCTTTAATATGCAATCAATATTGTACTATTTTTTCATATAGATATTGTGAAAGTTTTGCATATTATCGCCACGGGCAAAACTAGTATTTTTATATACCAATGGAGGGACAATCTACAAATCTTGGCAAAAACGGGAAATATCTTAGTAAATACTATATACAGCTTGAATATTTGAGTTACTTTAATTTTACACACCCTTGTATATTATTAAGACTCTCAATATCTAATTCATCCCCCAGTAAAAAAAACAAAAAAACAAAAACAAAACAAAAAACAAAACAAAACAAAAACAAAAACAAAAAAAAAAAAAAAAAAAAAAAAAAAAAAAAAAAACCATATAAAACAAAAACTCTTGACACCTAATTTTTTTTGTATTGTAATTCAATAATTTCAACCCCTCTTTCATTTATATTTCATTACTAGTAATTCTTTATACACAAATTTTTGACGTCCAACGAATGCCAAAACATATGAAATGAATCGGAAATGACAATGGCATATGGTCAAATTAAAATTCTATAGATCTGAAATTTGGTAATTTCTCTCTATGCAAGTAAAAGGCCAGGTGAAGATATAACGAACAGTGATCGATCTCAAAAAATCTATAAACAATACAAATATGTGAAGAAGGCATAAAACACGGACCCCTGGAAATTCCAGAGGTGGGATCAGGTGCCTAGGAAGAGTAAGCATCCCCTGTTGACCGGTGACACCCGCCTTGAGCCCTATGTATTGATCAGGTACTTTCCGTAGTCAATTCTGTATAAAAGCAAGGCCTAACAATTGGTATGAAACAAGTCAGTCAGAATACGACCCAATGATCGGTTATGAAATGAAATAACTGAACAGGAAGAAGTAGCCCTTTCCACTAAAGATTATAAGTTGAACCGACTGAATTTTCTTTACAAAATATACCGATATACCTAATTTTCAACCAAAATGAAAAAGGAGAAAATAATAATAAAAAAAAAAAACAGGGAATGATCTCTAAATTCTGAAAAACAAAAAAAAAATTATGAACAGGACATAAAAACGGGCCCCTGGAAACTCCAGAGATTGAATCAGATGCCTAATAGGAGTAAGCATCCCCTGTCGATCGGTAACACCCGCCCTTGAGCTCTATACGTTGATCAAGTAGACGGAGTAATTTAGTATACAACAAGGGCCTAACAATGGGTATGAAAAAATGTAAGTAGTAATATAACCCAATGATAGATTGTATTTGCAAACTATGACATTATAACGCCCTGTAATCCTTGAAATCCCTGTAACATCTACTTATTTGAAATTACCATTCACCTCAGATCATGCTGTTGCCTATCGAATACGTTTGAATACATAAACACATATGCACGTGATGATGGAATTATACAATAATAAAAAATTGACTTTTTCAACACTTTATGCAACCAGTCCCCGTGTTAAATAAAAAAAACCCAGCCTATTTGACATCTGGTTCTTAAATAAGAATGGAGCGAGCAAATTTTGCAGTCTTCTCATTGTCATCTACAAACTTACTTTGCAAAAACCATTGTGATTCAACAAACAAATACATGTACTCTAAAGCTAATATTAAAAAGATGTCCGATTTCCTCATTAACAACCAACAATCTGTTAAAATTACCATGGATCTAATCGTGCCCCTTTATTAGCAAACCTGTTTTTTTGTTTTTTTGTTTTTTTTTTGGTATAGTCATGAAGCAGAATTAATGAAAAACTTAAACATGAAAAGAAGACGTCTCTTGCTGTGGCCTTCAGTTCGACATTAAGATATTTCGTTGACGCTTTATCAATGAACAATATTGATTTCATTCATATGTTGATTCGATATACCCAACTTGAACTCTTTACTAGAGAAAGACATTGATGGCAAACTATCAACTAAATTTAATGATAAACGCGATAACTTTAACTTTTCTATCATCAACTCCCCCCCCCCCCCTTTTTTTAGCAGTATACCATTATCACTTGCATATCGGGTTTTGTCTCCCTGGAGATTCGATACACAAGAGCATGTTCTATGTACGAACAATAAGTTGATAATATAAGGGTATGAATGATCTCATATACAGTCATCATTTTGAAAATTTTATGGTCGATACGATGACCTTGTTTACAAAAAAAGAAAAAAAGTCGTTAGGTTGGTTGACTGACGTCTTTCATACAAAGTGATAAGCCATTTTTTCATTCTGAATTGACTGCGTATTTCTCCATTTACCCGATCATGACAAAGGGCACGCGGCAGCTATGATCTCTCGACAGGGAAAGCTTACTCCTCCATGACATCTGATCCCACCTCTGATGTTTTAAAATTTTGCTCTGCTCAGTTTTATTGGACTCTTCAACATGAATACTGTTCATTGTCTTCACTTTTCATGGAAAAGTTAAAGTCATCTCGTTTGTCATACAGTTTAGTTGGCCATTATTGTCTATAATCAGTAAACAACCCAAATATGAAACAGATGTTGTGGACTCCGTGTTGTCTTTTATTTCGAATTCACTGGGATATATCGAGACAACTTATGAATGAAAGTAATTATTGTTAATAGATAAAACGTCGTTGATATATCTGAATGATGAGTTAAAGCCCACAGCAGTATTTTTCTTGTTCTCGTTTAGAAGTATTTGAATAAAGTCTGCTTCATACAATGAAAAAAAACAGGTCTCTTAATAAAGGAGCACAAATAGGTCCCATCGAAATTTCAACAGACTGTTGGAAAACATGGTCTCCAAAGACTACAAAGATCTTGTGAAAGAGAAACTAAGGCATATTTTTAACATCAACATCAGAGTACTTGTTTGTAGAATCAGGCTGGTTTTTTTTTTTTTTTTTTTTTTTTTTTTTACATTTTAATTGTATAATGACTAGTCACGAAACAGGAAAATTCTCAAATTCCATTCTTTGCAGAAGCCGTTCTATGATATCAAAACACATAATCTTCACTTTATCGTAAGGAATGGCTATATAAAGTGTTGAAAAATCATACGTTTTGGTCTTACTGACTTTGGGAAAAATTGTAATTTAAAATGTTTTAAAAATGTAAAAGTTTGTCAGAGATTTTAAAGGTGCTTAGACACAGATTTGAACTTAATATTTTCTCAAATTTTCTGTATAATATCACGATTTATATATTGCAATAACATTTCACACGAAAATATAATTAAAAACTTATTTTATCTGAAAATTATTGGAACTACGAATTCCGGGACGCGTTTGATTAACACATCTTTGCACTTACACAAATTTTAACTTTATCCTTAATATTTCAGAAAAGAAGCGATTTTTTTAATGCATAAATGAAAAAATATTACATCTATAATCCAGAAAATTCAGAGTAAAAATGTTCGAAAGCAAAACCATCTCACCAGTATTGTCAGTCCGTGCTCTATGATGTGTACAGAGTTTAACAAATTGAACACACCCGTGAAACGTAAACTGTTTTTGTAAACAGAGCACGAGCTCTGTTATTGTTAATGTATACGATTCACCGGATGTGTTCAATTGTTAAACTCTGCACACACCACTGAGCACGGACTTACAATACTGTGAGTGGATTTTGCTTTCGAACATTTCTACTCTGAATTTTCTGGGTTATAGTTTTAATATTTTTCATTAATACGCAATAAAATTGCCACTTTTCTTAAGTATTAAGAATAAAATTAAAATATGTGGAAGCACAAGGATGTGTCAATCCAACGCGTCCAGAAAATAGAAGTTTTAATAACTTCGAGATGAAATAAGATTTTTATTATATTTTAGTATGAAATGCTATAGCAACATACAAGTCATAAAATTAACAGAAAATTTGAAAAAAATATTAACTTCAAATCTGTGTCCAAGCACCTTTAAAATCCATAATCTTTATGATTTACACAATTTCGTGGATATGTTGAAGCATAGTGCGTCTTAAGTTTCTCCTTCACAACAGTTTATATTTTTGTGAGAGGTAAAACATGTAAAAACAAGGGATTGGTAGAGCATTTGCTGGGACCTGCATGTATCTCATTTGTAAGGACTTTCCTGAAGTTTAAGAATCCAAGATAGATAGGATAAATCGAATTCACTTTAGTTGACTGGAATGTTAAGACCATTAAATTTAAAGACTGAAGCGTGTTTCTGAGGAATTTCATCGTAAGAGAGTGAACCTGAGTATAAGTTGGATTTCCGAAAAAAGAATTAAATCAATTAGTAAGAAGATCGCTAACTAGATGTCCTTCCTATGTGTAGTTAATTCAAAGTTATGCATGGATGTGAGTTCTGCTGTTTTACAAACTACAAGGGTTGTTCGGAAATTTCGCGGACTACTGTTATAACTTTTTTACTTAACGTCATATCATGTCCAAATTTGGTAGTAATGTTTCAACAAAATGTTCAAATGACGTGTATAAAAAAATTAAAAATATCGTGATTTATTTCAAACTTATTTAGAGTTAAAAAAAATGCGAAAATCGGATCGCTGCACAGGTCAAAATTTCGTAATTGACAATCAATGCACTAAATAATGTCTGTAGTCATATCCTCTGTAAGATGGCGCAAAAACAGAAAAAATCCTAGACGTTCAAATTAAGAACTGTTACATCGTTTCATATTCCAAATTATGACTTAATATTTTGCTTCGTTCAAAAGAAAATGTTTTGTGTTGTACTATGGAAACCTCAAGAAAAAATGCTGGAGGAAGTAGGAATTATGTCAAAAGCGAGCCATGCATGTATGTGTGCATGGGATAGGCAGTATTTGAATGATAGAAACTCTGTATCAGACGAGGGCGATCTGTTAGGAAACGGATTATCTGTAAAAATCTGTTCAAAAACTTTAAAAAGTTAGTAAGGTCATGGTGAGAGTTAGGCGCTTCACAGTTGCTGATCTTGTGAAAGCACATTTATGCAATAAAATAAATATAACGTTGACAAAAAAATTATGCTACTGGAACAAATGTTAGCAAAATAAATCTCAAGCGATAAAGAAACTTTTTAGCAAGTGCACTGATATTGGGCCATACTGAAATGTATAGGGAGAGTATTTTTGAGAACCTCATGACGCTATGTTTTTGACGTTACAATATTGTTGAGTTTGCTCCGTGGTTACCAAATATGTTTATTTTAAAGTTTAAAAACAAAACATGACTTCTATTAAATCACATGGAATGAAACTTCGCACATCAACAAAATAAATATTTTAACATATGACAATGTGCTCATTTTAAATTTCTTGAAGATAGTATAACGAAGATTAACATGGTCCGCGAATTTTCCGAACAACCCTCGTATATCGCAAATTGATAAAATATAGGTATCAAATACATATAGGTACATTGTGTAAATACCTTAAAACTGGTAATTGTTGTCGTACAATTTTGCTGTTCTATATCGTACATGTATGTATATGTGTATATACAGCTGTAAAAAGAATTCTAACACATCTTGTCCCAATTTTGGAAAAAAATAAACTTATGCATTTTTATCCTAGGTGGCAGTTAATAATGAGCTGTATATATCATAATAGACACCTGAAAGAGTGTGGGGGGGGGGGAGGGGCGATAAAAGGGTCCTTAAGATTGTCATTCTTATACAATATGTATTTCATCTTTAATAACCTGTCAAACATAACCATGAAATAAGTTATAAGGTGTACTGAACAAGAACTATATTTTCGGGATGCTATAGGTTTCCTGATTTCAGTTCGATCATTATTATTATGCTAGAAGAAATTCAAATTCTGAAACTGCATGATATAAATATATTAGTAGTTACATGTACATATAAATCATGTATAACAACTTCCAGATCGAACATAGGTCAAAACGCTGTAGTTGGGGGTCAATATTCAACAGGGTCAATTTTCAACGCGTTTATGTCATGAAGGCCAAAAAAAATAAATTACCAAGATGTTGAATAATGACCCCGGGCATAAATTCCACTACTTTTGGTCTCAATTTTCAACGTTGAAAAGTCACCCCAGGTTAAATAGTCAACGTTGAAAAATGAACCCCGGGTCAATTTTCAACCCGGGTCAAAATTCTACGTTACACCGGAACTAAATAAGCTGATAAAAAGCATTCTTGGAGGGAAATTTTCAGAGATCAAAAGGATTTCTGAGAAAAAAATCGATGGATTTTCGAAACGCTAAAGTAACGGCTGAATACAAAATATTTAAAAAATGGTAGTTTAAATAAAATCGATTCATAATATAGAGTTTTTAGCACCAAAACACGAAACGATGTATTTCTTGTTTTCATGTCTGATTCATGTTAAACCCTTTTGATAATTCTGAGTGAGATAAGCATGTAAATATTGAGGCTTTTAAGTACGTTGAAAATTTATATAAGAGAGCACAAATTATGAACTAAAGAGCAAAACCGTCATTTAATCCAAAACTCAATCTTAATATTCCAATTCATTACATGTCAAAAAAATTGAATAAAACTTAAGTAAGTAGTATAGTAATAAAAATATGCAAATGATTATAAACGTTACAATGTATGTCATTGTTTCTCTACATCTATAATTTCAAGCATTTAATTGAAAATTCTAGTCTAATAATATCATATATAATTTCTATAGTATGCATCTCTTTCTAGTGCAAATGCATGTATATAAACTACGCTCCATTCATTCAATATAGGAATGAAAGCATTTGAAAACAGACAAACAAACAAAAATTCATTTAACACACACAAAAAAAAGACAAAGGTTAAGCTATTTGTTCTTAATTAATGCATTGCGAACTAATATCATTAAACGAATAATGTATATGAAATTTCTCTTTCTAATAACATGGATGACCGTGTTTATATTTCTACCAAAAAATACAAGTCCCATTTATTCTGATGCTATATTCGTAGGTCACCAAACTACTGTGGAATCATTACATTTCGCGGTGGCTCAGTATTCGTGGAATTCGTGGGTACTCTTCATCCACGAATTTACATCCTGCACGAATTAATAAACTAGGGTTTCAAAGTCATATTTCCTTTTGTAGACATGAGTGAACACAAGAAATCACATCCCCTCGAACCTGTAAAATTTAGACAATCCACGAAAATTGGCTTTTTTGATGATTCCACAGTATAACCTATTCTACAACATAAGCATAACCGATACTTACACAACAGCTAAAATGTATATCACAGTAGCTGATGACAGCATTGTATTTGATACATTTTTCTAAAACAGGAACAAATCTCTCTAGCGGTGCAAATACTGTAGAAGCACGCGGACAAAAAATTTCCGCGGAAATTTGTCCAAGCGTACTTAAAGTTCATTTAAGGCATATAGTGACAATCTAACAAATCCGCTTTATTTTCTACCTGCTGATTGATTAGAAATTGTGATTCCGCGGAATTTTGACCCCGTGGAAAAAAGTATGTTTACAATAGAAATAGGTACAACAAACAGCATGACGTGCCGAATTTATACATTTTTAACGGACACATTCATACCCATTGATGCTAAATACAGATTTGACTGGCCCTGAATATCACAGTTGTTGATATCCGCACCGCGTTTAATAAGTTTGTTTACAACAGGATCATGGCCTTTCAAGTACGCTAGATCTAGAGCTGATCTTCCAAGAGTATCGCATTTATTGATGTCGGCACCGTGCTCAATAAGTTTTTGCACAACAGGAAGATGGCCTCTCCATGATGCTAGCATTAAAGGTGACTTATCTTTTATATCAACTCTGTTAATGTCGGCACCACGTTTCAATAATTTTTCAACAACAGGAGCATGACCTTCTAGTGATGCAAAATGCAGGGGTGTTAATCTATATTTATCGCATCGATCAAATTCAGCACCGTGCTGTATTAATGTACCTACAACGGACAAATGACCATTTTGTGATGCTAAATGCAAAGCATAAAGACCGCGTACATTACACTTATTGATGTCGGCATCGTGTTCAATAAGTTTTTCTACGACCGGAAGATGACCGTTTAATGACGCTAAATGTAAAGATGAGTGACCATTTGTATCACACTTATTGATGTCAGCACCGTGTTCAATGATATTTTCTACAACAGCAAGATGTCCTTCTAATGACGCTAAATGTAGAGGTGATTGACCATTAATATCATTTTTGTATACGTCAGCACCGTGTTCAATGAGTTTTTCTACAACAGGAAGATGTCCTGCTAATGACGCTAAATGTAGAGGTGTTTGATCATCAATATCATATTTGTTGATGTTTGCACCGTGTTCAACGAGTTTTTCTACAACAGCAAGATGTCCTTCTAATGACGCTAAATGAAGAGGTGATTGACCATCAATATCATTTTTGTTGATATCGGCACCGTGTTCAATAAGTATTTCTACAATACGGAGATGTCCTTCTAATGACGCTCGATATAGAGATGACTCACCACGAATGTCACTTTTGTTGATATCGGCGCTGTATTGTATAAGTTTTTCTACAACAGGAAGGTAACCATTCGATGAAGCTAAATAAAGAGGTGTCTTACCATTTAAATCAACCATGTTAATGTCGGACCCATTTGCCAATAATTTTTCTACAACATTAGCATTACCCTTTAATGAAGCTTTATGTAGAGGCGTAAGTTTATTTTCATCCAAGCGATCACATTCAGCTCCGTTCTGAATTAATGTTTCAACAACGGATAAATGTCCATTTTGTGACGATTGGTGTAGAGATGTCTGACCGTGAATATCACACTTGTTGACGTCGGCGCCCTGCTCAATAAGCTTTTCTACAACAAGAAGATGACCTTTCGATGATGCGAAATATAGAGGTGTCCTTCCACGAATATCATTCTTATTGATGTCTGCTCCATGGCTAATTAATTCTTGAACAACAGAAACATGACCTTCTAGTGACGCATAATGAAGAGGTGATATATCATTTTTATCATGAAAATAGCAAGAATCATGTAAAATTAATAATTCTACAACGGCCAAATGACCATGTTGTGATGCTACATGAAGAGATGATTGACCTTGAATATCACACATGTTGATGTCTGCACCTTGCTCAATAAGTTTTTCTACAACAGTAAGATGGCCTTTCCATGACGCTAAATACACAGATGACCTTGCCTTTATATCAACTCTGTTTATGTCGGCACCATGTTTTAATAATTTTTCAACAACAGGAGCATGACCTTTCAATGATGCTCTATGCAGAGGCGTTAATTTATTTTTATCGCAAAGATTACATTCAGCACCGTGCTGAATTAATTTATCTACAACGGACAAATGACCATTTTGTGATGCTAGGTGTAGAGATGACTGTCCGTAGATATCACACTTGTTGATGTCAACAACATACTTTCTCAAGTTTTCATCGACATGAATACGTCTTTCTGATGACGCAATATTTAGAGTAGATGTATTTTCATCATCTTCCAAATTGCAAGTACCGTGTCGAATTAATGTTTCTACAACAGAGAAATGACCAAATTGTGAGGCTAAAAGCAGAGATGACTGGTTTTTAAAGTCACACTTGTTTATGTCTGCACCGAATTCAATAAGTTTATCTACAACGGTAAGATGTCCCTTTGATGCCGCTATATGAAGAGGTGTTCGACCTTCAGTATTACATTTATTTATGCCAGCACCGTGTTCAATAAGTTTCTCGACAAAAGAACAATGGGCTTCGGAAGACGCTAGATAGAGTGATGATTGACCTTGAATATCATATTTGTTGATGTCAGCATCATGTTCAATAAGTTTTTCTACTACCAGTAGGTGACCTTTCCATGAAGCTAAGCACAGAGGTAACAGACCATGAATATCACACTTGTTTATGTCGGCTCCGTGTTCCATTAATTTTTCTACAACGGGAGTGTGGCCTTTCAATGATGCTCTATGCAGAGGCGTTAATTTATTTTTATCGCAAAGATCACATTCAGCACCATGCTGAATTAATGTATCTACAATGGACAAATGACCATTTTGTGACGCGAGATGTAGAGGAGACTGACCGTGAATATCACATTTGTTGATGTCGGCACCGTGCTCTATAAGTTTTCCTACAACTTGAAGATGACCTTTTGATGACGCTATAAATAAAGGTGACCGACCATGAATTTCACACTTGTTGATGTCAGCGCTGTTTTCAATCAGTTTTTCAACGACATCAACATGACCGAATCGCGACCCAAGATATAAAGGAGATATTTCGCTTTTGTTACAGTTGTTACAGTTAGCACCTAACTCAATCAATGTCGTTAGTGATTTGAGATCCCCATTTCTAGCTGGTGTCCACAAAGCAGGGTATAAACAAGTGTTGGCATTCAAATCTGCTCCATTTTTAACTAAATATTTTATAACGGTATGTTGCATTTTCAAGCATGCAGCAATCACCGGGGTTATGAATCTGTGTCGATTGCCCGATTGATTGACTTCTCCAACAGGCATTCTGTTTATATTTCCTTTCCCAATATTTCCTATGAAGAATTTAACCATTTCTAAATTCCCATTATAACACGCCAATACAAGTAATCTTACTTGTTCTTCCTGTGTAGATCCAAAAATGACATCTGTGACCCCGTGATGCTTTACCACAAAACTTGTTAAATGTTTCAGTAAATCGAAGTGACCGTAATAAATGATAAAACTGATAGCGCGTATTTCATAAATTTTCTGTTGGTCAATGCATTTAAGGCCAAGAAGAAGGTTCTGCCTTTCAAACTCTCTCTGTGCCATTGTTTCGTCATCCTCGTTTTCACTAAGTTTCTTTGAGTCAAGAATAACACTTTCGAAACATTCCTCTCTGGGTAATAAGAATGAAGATCTGACATCCTCATATGGTATTTTTGTCAACATTTTAATAAACTGCTTTTTGAAAACAGAATCTATTAAGGCTCTATTTAAAAATACATCATGTAATTTCCCGCTTTTTACATCGGCGTACAATCTTGTTGCAAGATTTTCATATTGGGACTTGTTAAGTTTGATACAGAGGTCGTCTCCAGTGTCTGCATTGTCTAAAACAACTTTGTTTGCAATGAAAGTACTATTCATATGCTCCAAAATTTGATCTGGAAACTGCTGTCCATAATGATAAGCAACAACTTCAAATATGGAGTCATGGGTAAATACATATTTTTTATCTTTTTCCGTAATATACGTACCTATTAGATGTGCCAATTGATCAATTATTTCCCAACTACGAGCCTTTTCCTTAACTTTGCAAGATCTGCAAACAATATCTAGCATTCTTTTGTCCTTTAACATTATTTCAGATAGACAGTTGTTGTTCAGCATGCAGAGAACAATTGATAAATATTGTAGTCTATTTCTTTTCTTAATTTTACCTATTTCTGAAAGCAAGCACTTATATGGATATTTAAAAAAGTGTGTTCCATATTTCCTGATGCTTTTATCACTGCTAAACACTTGGCAAAGAAGAGGAAACATAAATACTTTTTTTTCATGCAGAAGTTTTGGATCAATGACACATGTAATCCCTACATGAGACTCGAATATGCCATTACGATCTTCCGGTGTAAGACTGGTGCCTTTACTATCCAAACTGAGGATATTGCTTTCCTCAAAAAACAATACATCTAATTCCTTTGCCTCATTATAAACTGCTAATCTGCATGACATAAATAATTTGGATCTCTTTGCTTTCTTATCCAGAACATATTCAATTTGCTCACTATGTCTTTCTAAATCTGATAACAAATTTCTCTCTAAAGTTAACACGCCTAAAACGTCATCTATGATAAATATTTGAGATCTTTTGATGTCACCATAGTTGATGATATCCTCAGGTTTGGTGATCGGAACAATCTGATACTCGGTCTCCAGCTGTAAAGCGATGTGGCGGATCAAAGCAGTTTTCCCAGACCCAGGAGACCCAATCACAGCGACAATTTGATGGGAAATAAAAAAGTCCTTAACGTCTTTATAAAATGAAGTTTCATAAAAGACGTCTTTCTCCCAGGATTGTAATATTCGTTTGTGTTGATCTGAAAATTAAAATATTTTGTTGCAATAAATTCTCAATACATTATTTTTTTAATGCAAAAATGAATTCTTAAATACTTGATGTATTTCATCATTCTTCGACTTGTGAGTTGTCCATTCGTATACATTCCAATAGATAAAAACAATTTGTGACAGGAATTGACAGAAAATGTGTAACCCCCAGCTTTATAAGAGAACACCCCCTCTACAAAAATGAATTAATAATTTTAACGTAAATCGCGGGTTTGCAGACCTTTTAAAAGTGTACGAAAACATACCATAAAAATTAGCTATATGATTCCTCTACCTTAGTTTTACATTCTCTGAAAATTTTATAAAATTCGTCTGCATCGTTTTTATTTAATTAAATCCCAAAGATGTCATTGTTGTAGTTACATTTTCGACGTTATTGTATTGAATTATATAGGAAAAACGTCGATTTCGGCTCGTTTTCAGGCAAGATTTTTTTCCCCAAAAAATATCATTAACTTTAAAATGGTGTAGACGAAATTGTTCCCCCTTTGATATCTTAAAATAGAATTGATTTGAAATAAATCTATGTGAAAAAATTAATATGTCTTTGGATTTGTTTTCTCGTAATTTAAATGTAGATAATTGCTTTTTTATCGCAAAATTTAACATTTTTAAGAACTACGTCATAAAATATTTCGACGTCACGCTTGATGTCGTGAATATCGATCCGGTATACAGAGCAAAAAAAAACAAATCATTTTTAATTCACGTCTTTCTGCTTTCATATGACCCACGAATCGTATCATAATAATTCAATAGCAATGAAATGATTATTAGACATGTTTCTCTTCTAATATTCTTTGTACGTCTCATATTAGTGAAAATTAACTCAAGGGACGTAAAACGACAATCAGTTCTTTAGTTTCTTTCTTTCAATGTATTTTCTTTATGTGTTGTTTTCTTACCGTTTCTTTTCTTTTTGTTTTGTTTTCTTTTTCGTAGAAAAGTATCCTACATTGGCTGTGTATTTTTTCAGCGTGCTGGCGGAAAACAATTATCCTCTTATTCAAGTATACACATAAAATGTTTTTATTTAGAACATTCAGCAATGCGCTCATAGCTACGATAACTTCTTAATGAATGAATTTCCGCCAAATATCGTCCCGGCTAAATACATTGTATTTTCAGTATATATCCAAAAAATATTTATTTTTACATACAGACAGCGAATAACTAAAAAAAATCTTAACTTGATTTTACGATTATGCGTATAATAGAAAAAAAACCAAACGAGCGAGACATTTTTAGAGGGGTAAATGGCACGAGAATCTAAAAGTTAATTTTATCTGACGTAATCAACAGGCAGATTTTTTTTTGTTTCAAGACTTTCAATGTATATAACATTAATTCGACTGGTTGGACATGAAAAGCATAGTAGCGAATAAAATCTGTAGATAACAGCATTGTAAGCCGTTACTTACACAGGCACTTGGGGTATTGACCCCCCCCCCCTTTCCATTTTTTATTTTCTTTTTAAACCTGGGGTCGAGTCACCTTTCCTATTTTTTAATTCTAATATGTACTATATGGTATCAATAATGTAACCCTTTTGTCTCTATAAGCTGTTTTTAAATATATCGTTTTCCACTGATACATAAAAATGCCCCCTTCTATTTTTTTCTTTTTAAATCTGGGATCGAGTCACCTTTTTCCTATTTTTGTATTCTAACATGTACTATATGCTATCAATAATGTAACCCTTTTGTCTCTATAAGCTTCGCATGATTATTTATCTAAAGCATAAGAAAACATGAAATATGCAGACATCAATATTTTTTTTTTACACATTCGTCTTCCGTTTCATATTTCCATTTAATTTTCATGTGCCCCCGATTAGTAAATATTTCGATTAAATCACCCGCATCTAAGGGCGTCTTTACGGCCTAAGAGTAAATTGTCGGTATTAGAATACAAAAATAGGAAAAAGGTGAATAGACCACAGATTTACTTACAAGAGATCAGTGTCGCTCAAAAAATGTATTAGTTTATGTTTCATAGTACCTTAATTTGTGATAAACCTTTGAATATATTTTTAAAATGTTCATTTTAAAAATAAAGGTTAAACTTTTAATGTAATAGCTGTATTTGCGATTGTTTATATAATGATTTCTTTATTAATTAAACAAACTGTTAATTCAAACACGTTCAAAGGAAAAGAGGTCAGTTGAAACTTGTGCCCATATCGTTTCGCGATACAATGTGATATCTAGTAATCAATCGCAATTTCGCGGACCATTCCGACAAGCTGAAAATTCCGAGCTCTCCGGGATGCGATTGATAACACATAATGAAACGCTTTCTAATACTTCCAGTGTTGGATTCGAATCGCAATAAGCCCTCATTATATTTGATAACTTCAGTTTGTTCTATACATAATATTACACTAAACTACAATTTCCAACAAAAGTTATATCTAAATATTGTATCGACTATTCAAATCGTAAAAAGCCTTCATTATTTGTGATAAGTTGTGCCTTAAATAATAAAACAATAAAATACCAATTCCAACAAAAGTTATAGCTACTGAAATTTCTTTTTCATTGTGATGTCATAATCAAATGTGCACAAGAAAGTCGCCCAAACCATATAAATTGCGTACCCAGTTTTAATGACGTCAGCAAACCCGCGACCTACGTTAAGTACTAATTACATTTGAAATATCTTTAAGCAAAATTATTCAAAAACCAGTTGTACATGCATGTTTGATGAACACCAATTTTTGCACAAGAATTTTTTTAACAGTGCAAAATGAACTTGAGCAAACATTTAGCAGTTGTATACTTTCTGTCAAGTAAAATTTATTCCTGCCCTCTCAAAGGCATTGATATAAAAAAGATTAGTTACATTTCATTATAATGGAGTCTGGCTTTTCAGACTTAATTTTTATAAATATCTCTTTTGCTTCAATTTTTTATTAATTTTATTACTTATAGTAATTGTTTCACAAAGGCAAATTATTTCGGCAGATCGCTTGAATCGAATTTTATGTCCGTTGCTGTGGGTTGCAGTAAGCAATTAATATACAAATTTTGTCTTTTATATAAAATAATTTTATTATATATCTCCTGTTATTAATTTATATAAAGATGGATATCATAAAACTGTCTATTTCATTGAGAATGCACTACTTCCCCTGTAAAATCAGAACTACTCCCCGGAACTAACCTCTCATCAATATTCATTAATATTTTTAACCAATCAAATGCTCAGTGGTTGGAGAGTTCAAGGAATCTCGAGTCTGTGAACATATATTAGTAGCAATGTAACAATGATCTCAAAATATTTCGACATGCGATGTCATAATCACACTGGAGTTATAGCTAAATGAGGAGCAAGACAATTCTTTAAAATTTCGTTGAAATTATTTTATTTTTTACACGTTATTATTTTCATCGATATTAATGCATTAGATATCTAGCAAAAGTTTAGTTACGTGTATCCATTCTTATTTGAATGCCTCTATATAGTCTAAAAATGTCTGAGTATCTGGTTAAATAAATCTTCGTAGATTTTTTCGGAGTTATAACTGGATCAATTCCAATTATGGAATAGGTACTCAGGAAATAGCAAATTTTGGCAGGAAACTATTTCCCTCGGCAACTTCGCTTTGAAAATATTTTCCTGCCTCGGGGAACCATAAATTTGCTATTCCTTCATACCGATTCCATAACTGTATAATATATGAAGTATGTGATGAATATTGTCTTCATACTTGGAATAGTTTTATTTTTCGAGACTTTGACACTGTTTGGAAGACATACAATGATAATCTTTTGTTATCTTTTCGTTACTTTGTGGTGTAGATTTATATAATAGTTAAATGATGAAAACGTCTAGTCACTCTTCATAAATATCTACATAATTATCGTACAAGTGGTGGCAGAAATATACCACCATAATCTAAAACATTTTATCAACATAACAATTACTTTCTCCGAAGAGCCTGACTACGTCTCGTTGACAGGTGTGGATCATCAGATACAACTCGACACTTCGATTCTGCATCTGACATCTCGACCTTATCTGGCTCTTTGTACAAAGTTACTACTATGATTTTTATGTTAGAAAAAATACCTCTGACGTTTTCTGGAAGACAAGATGATTTTGGATGCTCATTCAGAAGTTCTGTCTGTCGCAGTGAAGACATCTTCAATTCTTCCTCAAGACTGGTTTGCCTTGCTGCAAATCGAAAATTGCATAATGTAATGTAGTCTGACTTTAAAAATGTGACAACGACTACTTAATTACTAAATTACACATTCACACTTGCATTTGCATACAACAATATAACTATCAATCTCTATAAGACCCCCACCTTCACCAACACCTCAACCCAAAGAAAATTAAAGCTCAGATTTTCGTGATTTAGCTGAGTGATAAGAGTGATCAAACTGTCCCTGTTGTTTAACCACTTGTCTTGTTTTTGCTCCAGCGAAATTTTTGAGTTGTAAAAAGTAAGTAAATTGGAATTTAAAATAGAAAGAGTGTGATTTCAAATTTAAACACAATTTGCAGTTGTTGATGAAACAGAAAAAAATGAACAGAATAACAATTTATCCCATGTTTACCCCTTCATCCCGTGGATATGACTCATTGGATAATTTTTTCATATTCCACAGTTAAGTGCAGTTGTGACGTCACAATGGTTTTTGCGTTAGAGTGATGAAGTAGAATAAAGTGGAGTCCTATATAAAACAGCGTTAAACATTGGTTGTGAAGTATTAAACATGGGATAAAAAGAACCTCCCATGATTTGTAGTTGGATATGACTTTTATCCAACTCGTTGTGTGTTTTTATCCCCTCGCCAAGGCTCGGGGATGAAAAACACACAACTCGTTGGATAAAAATCATATCCAACTACAAATCATGGGAGATCCTATATTTATTATTTAAATGTTTTTGTATTTGTTCCTGTCTCGGGAAAATATGTAGAGGAGTTCATTAATATTTATAAGGCTTTAAGCACTTTGTGGTGTTATGATGTACATTACATTTATTCAAGATAGTGCAATAAATAGTACACACTATGTAAATGTATCAATTTTTTGACACGTATTACATCTGTCGATCTTAAAATGTATTTCTTTAATGAATAGAGTTATTGTATGTTGTTTTACGTCCAGTTTGAGAATTTTTCATTCCTATAGATACATCATGATATCGGTGAAGGGTTTTTAAGATCTCATTCGAAGGACCCACAAACTTTCACTTCAAAGTACCGAGCACTTGGCAAAGGAATAGTTGTTACTTATTTTTCTATCGACTTAGGTCAGTCGCGTCCGGGATTTGAACTTACGACCTTTCAATCACGGAACAAGCGCTCTACCTGCAATGCTACAGTGACGATTTTAATGATATGGAAAACAAAGGAGTGTAATTTACTAAGTATCAAATGTTTAAAAATATAACACTTACTTATTAATTTTATCAGGAACGTTAATGTTGACAACTTAAACAAACGGTCACGTTACACGTACATGTACGATTCCGAACGATTAAATAATATTAAACGAATAGACCCGTTACACGAACGATCCTTCACGCACACGATTCTACACGTAACACGGACGGTCACGATTGCTAACGCAAACGCACGATTCTTCAAGCAAAATATTCAGAAATATTTAGGAATGTACGTTTCCGCAACGAAATAAGACTAAAAAAATATTTTAAATTACAAATATATATTTATGTAATTCATAGTTGTCAACAAAGGAAAACTAGAATGTGTGATTTTTATTTTGTTTTAAACCTATTTTAAAGAGATTTTAGTAAAGACTCTACATAATGTACTGCGATTACTTTACTAAATTTTTACTTGCTCTGTGATGTTTTTGGACTTTTTAATTTGAATTAATTTCGAAATTCATCAAGACATACTTAATTGTTTAAATTCGAATTATTTTGACTAATTGTTGAAATATTTCTATCTAATTTGTATATAATTATAATCTGACGTTACAAAAAGTTATGGAAAAGTCTACGTATTTTTGAATTACCCTCGTATATCATGAAACAAGTTAATTAATCAATAGATAAAACAATAAATATCAATTTGAATGCTCATTTTTAAACATAAAGTTGATTGGCATGGGAAGTACATGTAAAAGGGGGTCAGAAATTGCTATGTCCTCAGCATCGACGAAGATTGTTGGCATATTTAAGGTCTTCCGTTTCAGACGGAATACCTTATAGTACTTTAACGCTTTATTATTATTGTTTCCCCTTTTTTGTCTGCACAGTTTCTCAAAGATGGTTCCCAGAATTTCCCTGAAACCTACAGGTGTAGTAGACAATAATAATAATATCTTTTGACAAGTTTTCATAAAAAAAAAATCTTAAGCTCTAGAGATATGACCGGCTTCCGAATTTTTTTTTGTCCGAGCAAGATCTTAAAAACAGTTAAAGATTAAGACAACAATCTTATATAAGTAACTGACTTTGAGGAATAGGTGATCTCATTTGGGTTAAGCTCGTCAGTCGTCATTTCCGGTCGTCACATGTAGTGATCGAAAATATCGAAAATTTCAACATTTCTGATTTTTATAAAACTTTCATCACATAATTGCATCTCTTTTGCAATTTCGTAATATGTTGGTACCAACAGATACAAAAAACACAACTTCCGGTTTTAAGAGAGCAACTAGGTAATTTGGGTTTTTAACTTTCCCAGAAAATCGCTTGTAGATAACGGTATTAGAAAAGATCACTAATTGAGTTCTGCAAGACAATAAGCACATTATCAGATATTGTCATAGTTTCTCTGTAAAACATATGTCACAACCGTAATTATCTGATACTCTTTTTAAATAATGGGTCAGACAGCTGTTGGGTTTGATATATATTTCACTTACATGGTAAGATTAAAGGTGACCTGTAACAATGACAGTAATGAAAATAAATGAATACACTCTCATACCTATACACGCACACATTAAATTATTTTAGAACACTTTAACGTTTCCGATGTATTATCTTAAAGTAGATAATTAATTGAGAAGGTATTTAATTTATTCAAAGCAAGCAGTGGTAAAAGTTCTTACCGAATAGACAGTTATTTAATTGTCCTCATTATTATATGGAAAACTTTATGGAGAAGGAGAGGAATTCTTCCTTACTCCTGGCTGTCCTAGGGTGGAGTTAATTAGTTAAGTAATTGGGGCAAAACATGCGCAGCTGGTACCAAACTGGTAAAACACTCACACATTCCTCACTCTAAAATATCATTCAATTCTACAACTCCAAGCCGGTAAACCAATAGGGTTTAGCATGCACATTTTTTCTGAACAAATTTAACTTGGATTATATTCTTAACATAATTATCTTACCTATTGATAGTGAACTTATAGTGACAGTAAAATAAAATAAAAGTTTGTTAAACGGGGATGTACACTGTTTGTGTACCACGTGCAATGATTTTATAAGTGGAAAAGAGACTTTAACATGAAATATATGGAGAAAACGAACAGTATTCAAGCTCGAAAATCCATTAAACATTACAAAATAGGTGCAGAGCAAACACTGATCTCCAAAACATCAGACGTGGGATCAGGTGCCATGGAGGGGTAAGCATCCCCTGCCGACCGGTCACACCCACCGTGTGCTCATTGTCATGATTGGAAATATCGGAAAAAACCGTCGACAATTCAGTGTGTAAACAATGACCTAACAATTAATATGAAAAACGTCAGTCAGCACTTGACTCAATGATAAATTGTATTTGCTGAAAATGTCATTGTATTGACCATAGAACTCACGAAATGATGACTTTAAACGAGGCTACTGATATTCTTGTTTCACCAACTTGTTTGTCAATAATTTACCTCGTTTTAGAAATTGTATATACGTAGAGCATACTCTTGCGTATCGAATCAACTAAGAGATATAAACCCCGTATGCAGGTGATGAAGGTATATTGCTGCATAAGTAAGGTATGTTGGCGATTGAAAAGTTAAAGTCATTACGTTTATTTTAAAGCTTGGTTGTTAGATTACCATTAACGTCTTTTTCAAGTAAAATATCCAAATATGAAACAGATGTGTCAGACTTTGTAGTATCTTTTATCTCAAGCTCACCGGGATATATCGTATCGACATAAGAATGGAAATAACAATTGTTAATTGACAATACGTCGTCCATATATCTAAATGTCGAGTTGAAGGCCACAGCAAGTGTTTTCTTCTTATCAGATATAAGATTTAGGACAAATTCTGCTTCATATGAAAACAAAAAAAGGTCTGCTAATCTGCTAATAACGGGGCGCAATGGTACCCATGGGAATTCCAATAGATTGTTGGAAGACCTGGTCTCCAAAAACCCATAGATATTGTCAACCTGAAACTCAAGCATCTTTTTAATGTCAACTTCAGAGTACTTGTGTGTACAATCAGAATGTTTTTTAACAAAATAATTTTGCAAATGACCAATGACAAGCTAAGTAAATCTACAAGTTCCATTTTTATTGAAAAAGCAGCTGTCAACCATATCAAAAAGCCTGTATTTTAATTTATCGTGGGGAATGTTTATGTATAAAGTTGAAAAGTCGTAAGTTTTTAAGCTGTTGATTTTGGTAAAATCTTGTGATTTCAAATTTTCCAAAAGTTCCTTGGAATTTTAAGTATCATGAACTATAATTATATTATTAGAACAAATTGGTTGTTGTTATTGGTACACAGAACTATAATTTTGAAAATTCATTTGTAATGGAATTGATCAGAATAGACCAATCAAGCCCATCGATACTAAGTAATAAAATTTGAAGGGAAATGTCAAGTTACTATTAAGATTCTTGATTAAGAGTAATAAAATTGGGAACTTTAAAACAGATAAGTAAAAGAGCTTAGGGCTAGAACTCCTGTGGTGCAGAGGTGGGGACTGAGTCCATAAATATTATTAATGAAGGTATACCTGGATTGGAGAATGGTGCCATGTCGGGGTTCATAGGTCAGTGGACAGACCTACGGACTAAGCGTAGGTGGTACGGCAATGTTAAGACAGCCAATGAAAAGTATTTTTGTATCCAGGACCATGAATACCCCCTGAGTACAAAATACCCTGTTTTGCCGGAAAACGGCATTATTACTCTTCTTTTCTACTTTATCCTCCTTTCTTTCGACTATTCATTAGGCATTTACAATTTGGACTCCAATTTTTTGGACCTCACCTTAATTATTACTTTTGGAGTTTAGTTGTACGCTCTTCTGAAATATGTGGAACGGATCTTTAAGACTTTTGCTACCACCAGTGTATTATTGGTCTACTCTGATAAAATTTCAGAATCAAGCATTTAAAAATCTATACGATCATGGTAGTTTAATAAACTTTTCAAAAAAACTAATAAACTTACAAATTTTGTTGTTGGCTTAAAAGCCTCACCCATTCTGAAAAACACATCTGACCTTTCACACTCCCAATCAACCAATAAGCATTCAACAGCATGAGTATATGAATGAGATACCTATGAATGAACACGCAGTAATTTCCAGAGGACTGTATTTTACTATGCTTTTTTTAAAAAATGAAAACGATGTTGAAGATTATGAAATGATGATTAGTAGATTCGGTCATTAAATATTCAATCATATTTAATATTTATTAGAATAATAATTTATTCATCCTGTGACACGTAAAAAAATAAGTCCGTTTCTGGCTTACAAGTATTAGTGAAAGAACTGGTCAGTTAGTAACCAGACACGCGGAAAGCATGATGGAGGGAATTAGACTTAATAAGGTGTGTTTGCTTTTTTACGTTATCCTTTCTCTTTAATCATATGCGATATAAAGGAAACCTTTTTTTCTCTCAAGATGAATCATATGTATAAACAGTTTGCATATTGTAGAGTATATTTTGATTAGAAGGAGGTTATGTTAGAGGGAATTGTACGTCGATGCTTTCGTAATCAAACTCTTCAAAAGCGGCATTATGAATTCCCTAAACAAATCCTTGATGATTAGTAATAATAACAATACAGATTCATTCTCATGTACTATAGATTCAAGATTGTTCAAAGCATGACCCCCGAGGATAGGGAGGGGCCACACTAGGGGATCAAATTTAGACAAAGGAATATATAGGAAAGATCATTTAATTCCCTTTCTTAAAAACAGCAAAGCCATGTGACAATGTGACCATATTAATCCTTAGATAGTAAAGATTCAAGATTGTTCAAATCAATCAATGACCCCTGGCGTAAGATAAAACTTATAAGAAATAATCTCTAAAAATCTTCTAAAGCCATGATTAGTTAAAGAAATATGAAAGCATCCTAAGTAAGTGTGGATTAAAGTTTGTTCAAATCATGCCCCCTCCCTCATCTTCGCAAACAACGGCCAAAATGTACGATCCTCTCCCATTCTGGCCATGGATGCATGAGAGGAGAAAATTTCGAAGCTCATTAAAATATTGAGCGATGCGAATAAAGCATACTCGGAAAATAACCTTTGATCATGAAAAATAAGATTATACACCTTATTTTAAATAACTTAAAGACGAAACCAGGAGTAAAAATATGTTTTAGTCTTATGCGTAGGTTCTTTAGTGAAAAGGGGCCTGGAGTATACATTTTATTTAATACTTGTAGGTATCTAACCTTCGATATGACTTATCTTGCTTGCTGTTTCCTCATGGTAACTTTCAATGTTTTCTGAAATAAAATAGTTTTCTATTAGTGAACTGAAATGTTGGTCATAATGTTTTCAAATCAACAACAAAGCAAGAAATGCATATAATAATAAAATTTTAATTCATTGTTTTTTTTTTGTTTTTTTTACCCACTTGACAGGATATTTGATAAAACAGATACACGACGAAAAGCATATTTTTCTGAACTCTTTTTACACACAAAACAAACTTTAAATACCCACAAAAGCATTAATGCTTGGAGTAATTCTCTTCATCATTGTCAATTTTCGAGGATAAAATATTAAACTTTTCAGCAATAACTTTTTTTCATGTATTGAAGGTTTTGTAACAAGAATTATAATTATGCATCGCATGACTAAACAGACAGTGGATAAGGGGATCTATGATGTTATTAATTCTAATATCTTAGTTGCATGCTTTCTTACCAAGTAATTCTAGATACTACGATAGAAATCTGCGTTAATGTAGGAAAGGAGGGATAAAAACTTGCAAGATCACAACTCAAAGGACATGGCACCTACTGCCTTACGAAAATCACATTCTATTCAATTGGTTTATTCCTCTTAGGCACCTCATCCCACCTGATACCACCTCTGGAATTTCCAGGGCTCTGTGTTTCAAGCACTATTCACAAATTTGCATTGTTTGTAGATTTTTAGGAGATCGATCACGCGATCCAGTAATAATGACGATAAAAGATATAGGTCTACAGGTGGGATCTGTACAGTGAAATACTTTGAACAGTGAAAACGTTCAAATTTTATAGATTTTATAGGCCGAAGAAATATAGAAGAACGGAGAGAAATATGACAGACAAGGATGAAAATCTACCTTTTATAACTTTAGAATAGATTTATTACTGTTTATTACCACTTCATCCATTTCAGACTTAAGGTTAATTTATTATCATATTCAAACAAACAAATTAGTCTTCTGTCCACAATAATTACTACACAGGGAAAAGTGGCTCGCATGAATTTCATATGAAATTCGCATGAATATCATGCGAATTCTTCGCATGAGAAGGAGACGAAAAGGACCACGCATGATATTCGCACGAAAATATCATGCAATTTTCACATGAAATTCACACGAATATCATGCGAAAAGAAAATCGCACGAAATTCATGTGAAAAAAAAGAAACTAGGTTTCATATGAATATCATGCGAAGACAAGCATATTTTTTGTACCCCAGATATTAATATCAAGCTATTATCTATGAGTGCACCAAACCTAATCCATTAATTCTATCCTTCTTCCTTGGAAACAGAATTTTTGCTTCTTGCAAATGAAGTTTTCTTGAAAAATTCTCTTTTTCTTACTTAGTCAGTTAATCCAGACACAAGTAATGCATGATTATACAAAAAGTAACTTTGAATTTGAAAGAATCAAAACTTGTTTTCTGGACTCCCTGACTAAATAAAGACATCTGTGACATCAATTTCTACATTGAAAACTAAAACAATTGATCTTTTTCTATCTTCTTTATTGAGGTTCTCATCACATAAGATATCTTTATCTTGAGGATTCTGTTGAGAGGGTGTTGTCGTTATAGCTGAAAATACAAAAGTAAACAATCTCAGGTTATTGAAATTCATAATGAACAATATTTTTTTTAAAATTAACTATGACTACCCTAGGCCCTTAAGTAGGATTAATACCTCTTGGTCATAATCACCTGTATGCCAAGTATGTTCTCCAGATACTACTCCAATAAAAAGTTGCATTTTCTGAGATACTTCTATCAACTCTATGACCTTGACCTTGTCTTATGACCTCTGTTCTGGAAATGGCATATCTTATGATCATTATCAACCATTAGGGCAGTATGATCTTTGGGAGTTACTTTTTTCAATATACAATGAATTTAAACTTCAATTCCTGTTACCTCTACATTGCTTAAATGACCAACAGCCAGGGTTGTTTCACTGCCTCTAGTCATAATTAAGCAACCTTAAAAACATATCTATTTCAATTAACCTATGTTAGTCTTGGGATATACCTTTGAGTCACAGGCGAGTTTTGTCTCAGGTATGTCTACTGTGTTTCCATTATAGAGTTGTGAATGAAAATAATTTAATACATTTGTACCCTTTTGACCTTGAACATATCTAAAATGCCCTTGGTACTGGGTAAAGACTCATCTCTGGATACAAGCTACCTTTCTATCAGTTATGAGCCTAAGATTGTTTTCTTGGTTACAAATTCATGTTCAAATAAGAATTTTATTCTCTTATTCCTCTTTTTAAAAGTTTGACAAATCAGTCTGTAAATTCCTGTTACCAGTTAGTTCATATATAATTACAAAGTGTAGGGAAAAAACAAGATGTGTTTGTGAAACACTGATGCCCCCGTATGGCAGCTTATGGCGAAGGTTAAACTTTCTCAAATGCAAGTCAAACTGCAAAGTCGAAAGATCAAAAATGCCCAAGCACCAACCATTCAAAAGTTATGGTCAAGGTTAATGTTTTCTGAAAGAGGGCCAAACTCCAAGGTCAAGGTCAAAGGGTCAAAATTAATGGTATTCAGGGGGAAGACCTTGTCATAAGAAATATACATGCAGAATATAAAAGCCCTGGCACCAACACTTCAAAAGTTATGGTTAAAGTTTTTCAAAAGTAGGTCAAACTCAAAGGGCAAGGTCAAAATTGTTGATACCCAAAGGAAGGTCTTGTCACAAGGAATACACCTGTGAAATTTGAAAGCCCTAATACTAACTATTCAAAAGTTATGGCCAAGGTTAAAGTTTTTTAAAAGTGGATCAAAAGTTATGACCAAGGTTAAAATTTTTTAAAAGTGGGTCAAACTCTAAGGTCAAGGTCAAAAAGTCAAAAATATTTACACCCAAGGAAAGGTCTTGTCAGGATAAATACACATGTGAAATCTGAAAGCCCTAGCACCAACTGTTCAAAAGTTATGGCCAAGGTTAAAGTTGGGTAAATTTTTACAAAAGTGGGTCAAACTCCAAGGTCAAGGTCAAATATGTTGGTACCAAAAGGAAGGTCTAGTCAATGAATACACATGTGAACTATGGACGGACGGGGCAAAAACTTATATACCCACGACTCTTCGATTACCAGGGCATTATTATAAAGTGGTTTAAAAGATAATTTCCAGACAAAACATGTCTACAGACAGACAAACAGACATGGTGATTCCAGGACACCCTTACAACTTCTTTGTAGGAGCTAGTATATAATTTCATTGTATTATTTTTATTGTATTTTCATGGGCAAAAAAGTTTTAGCTTTTACCAATAATATATGGCCCAGTGATCTTGACTTTTGAGATAATTCAATGTTTTACTACACCCACATCACTGTTTTCATTATCCCTAAATGCTCTCCCATTGGAAAATGGTTAGTATGGTACATTTCTGTTAAAACTTGAATTTCCTTAATCTGAGACTTAAACAAAACATGAGTTGTGCTAACTTGCCAAGTTTGTAATGGTTAAAATTGGCATTTAGGTGTGATTCTAGAGAATGTAATACGTACGTCTGGAAAGTGCAAAAGTTTACAACAACAGACAGACAAGTTTTGACAGTAAAAAGCTTACTAAAGCTTCTGGCTTAGATGGAATAATTTAATTAAATATGTTCAGCTTAATGTCAAATTTAAATTGTCGAAAAAAAATCATACATGTATTTACTTACATGTACCATTGACAAATCTGTTTGTATGTATCTTCTGAGGATATAGGTACTCTGGTATTTGAAGCTGTGATGACATGATAACTGCGCCTACAGTGAAAATTAAAAAATATCAGATACTGTCAATTCAATAGCACTTGGTTAATTATCTCCTTAGTACCACTGCATTTTTATGCATTTATTCTATAAATTAGCAGAGTATATTTAAGAATTAGATAAACCGAAATAACCTGAATGCTTATGGTTCTGCTAGTCTGATTCAAATAATTCACAGAAAAAAAAAATCCGGCTTTTCTGCGGCCTTATCCTGATTTTCTGCAATTATATTTTTGCTTTTCTATGTTTGATCTTCTATTTTGGCCCCACCCTACCCCCAGGGGACATGGTTTGAACAAATTTGAATATACCTAACCTTACCTGAGGATGCTTCTGAATTTATATGGCTAATCATGGATTTGCAATTCTTTGGAAGAAGATTTTTAATGATTTCTCCTATGTATTCTCATTTTAAACTTTGATCACCAATTATGGCCCCTCCCTACCCCTAAGGGGGACATGATTTAAACAACCTTGAATGTAAACTATCAAGGATGCTTCCATATAAATATGTCTTATCACTGCTTAACTGTTCTTGAGAAGAAGATTTTTCACATGTATGCCTAACATAAAAATTTGATCACCCATTTAGGCCCTCCCAACCCCCAGGGGTAATGAATTGAACAAACTTTAACTAATCTCTACTACCTGACAATGCTTTAATTCATATAAATATGACCAATCATGGCTTTGCTGTTCTTGAGAAGGAGATTTTTAAAGATTTTTTCTATATATATATATTTCTATGTAAAAATTTGTTCACTCATTGTGATTCCCACCCTAGCCCTGGGGGTCATGGTTTGAACAAACTTGAATCTACACTACTTAAGGATGCTTCTTCATAAAAATCACCAATCATGGCTTTACTGTTCCTGAAAAGAAGAAATTTTAAAGATTTTTCATGTTTTCCTATGTAAAACTTTGATCACCCACTGTGGCCCCACCCTATCCCAAGGGGTCATGATTTGAACAAACTTGAATCTACATTATGTCAGAAAGCTTTCATATAAGTTTCATCTTTCTGACCCAGTGGTTCTTGAGAAGAAGATTTTTAAATATCTACACCCAATTTTTACTATTTCTTACTTATCTCCCCTTGGAAAGATGGTATGGCCCTTCATTTGAACAAATTTGAAATCCCTTTACCATAAAGGATACTCTGTATTAAGTTTGGTTGAAATTGGCCCAGTGGTGGAGAAGAAGATGAAAATGTGAAAAGTTTATGACAACAACGACAGACGATGGACAAATTTGATCAGAGAAGCTCCCTTGAGCCTTTGGCTCAGGTGAGCTAAAAACCAATCATGGAAAAGCAGCTTGGAGTAGTCGCAGAAAAACAGACAGGTTGCAAAAATAAGAAGGGGGGAAAAGTATGTCAGCCAATTGATCATAAATAACAACATTATTTATATATATTGATGTATACCTTTGCAATAAATATTTCATTCTAGTTTTTTTTTACCTGTTTGCATGTAACATATATGTATAATCTTTGAGAAGCTATCAGTGTGGTATAGTTGGGGACCATCTGCTCATTTTCTAGCAAATAGCTGCAAGTTAAGAATACAACATTTTAGGAAATATTTCTCAAACATGTCATTAGTAAACACAAGATAGAATATACAGTACAACTCATTTACAGGGAAGTTACTCGGACTTGCTTTCTTATAACTAAGCTTCTTTATATATCTGCATGTATTTTGGAATGCATAAAAGTTTAACTCCTAAAACAACTGAGATTTACCTCTTTTTATGAGAACTGAGTTCTGTTGTATTTTCAATTTAAAATGTATAGATATGTTTACAGTGGCATTAGTGCTCCTAAATAAATATTTTTTATCTCTAGCTCAATCAGAAATCAATTGATTTATTAGCTATATTACATTACTGCTTTTATTAATATTGCAAACAGAGCGTCAAACTTCAAACTCGATGAATTATAAACATTTTTATATCTATCCCCATTTATAATTAACCTCTTAGTGTTTTTAAAACACTGAATTTATCACAGCACACCCCAATGCCTGCCCTGGTGCAAAAAGATCAAAGAAAACATAATTCTTTTCACTCTTTAAGTCTTGACCTTTTGGTTAAGTGATTATAGTGGATTGTACCACATAGGAAGAAAAAAAAGACCCCACAAAGGGACACAACTCATTTACTATTTGCAAACTAGTGAACATGAACTACAATGTATCTAAACAGATGTGCCACCCACTGTGCATGTCATTAGTACATTGTAGTACATAAATATGGTTCTAGAAAGAGAGTAACCTCTTTGTGAATACATGTACATTTACAAATAAATGTTTTGATTGGTGGTGATGGGTGAATGTGAGGTGTAAAGGAGAGTTTGGAGAGGAAGAAATAGGGAAGGTCGGAGTCAGACAGGAAGAAAAAGGAAATTCAAAATAGTAGAGTTGAAGGGATGGGAGCTAGGAGAAGGATAAATTAAAGACCCACCCCACTTTTTTCCAGGCCACCCTTCCATTATGTATCTATTTTTAGAACAAAATGATTGACTTACAGTCTGATTAAAAAAAAAAAAATTAGGTATATCCTAATATACATGTATAACTATGCAGTGCTGTAGGGTAGAGTGGGGTAATTTCGACCACTTTTGCTGATTTGTGACTTTCAATCCACAAAACACGAATGTTTTCAAATGTACTAGCTTAAAAAAAAAGATTCAAAGTAAATTAATTGATTTTTTTCTTCTATTTTTCTGCTTTAGGATTTAAAAATGCATAAAAAATAATGAAATGGTTTAAAAATAAGTAAGCATGTTGCATGGGTTAATTTCGACCGGAGTTGGGGTAATTTCGACCACAACAAACATCAAAAAGAAAGATAACTCTTGCAATGCAAGTAAACTCTACCTGTCGCATTTAAAAAAAAAAAAATTATGGTCCGAGAATTATTTAGAAAATACGTGTCTCTCTCTCTCTCTCTCAATAAAAAGATTAAAATGGATAAATACTAGTATCCATACAGTAAAGAAATGGATTCGGTTACTCAAGCTTTTCAATGCTGCCTTATAGACATCTTAATTCTTACTCTATTCTAAATACTGCATTTTAATTCGCTAACTCTGTATTTTAAAATGGTGTTATATAGTTATGCAAATAGATAAAATTTTCTCAGATTCCACAAATAATTTCTTTGTTATGATTTTTAAATTGTACAACTCAAAAGGGACTTTTTTCACAACAGATTCATTCAAATTTTATATACATCGTATGTGTATAAGGTTTGAGCATAGCATTAGAATTGCGTATATTTTTCTTCACTAATTTTTATCATATACAAATTCATTTGGAATGCGTTGTATTACGTATTTTACGTGTTAAATTCATTGTTAAAAGAGATAGATCCTGAGAAATTCGATCAGGTCACTCATATAAAACGAGATTTACAGAAGCAAAGTCCTCTGAAATCCTCCTCCTCCCCCCCCCCCCCCCCCAAAAAAAAAAAAAAAACAACAAACTCAAACAAACAAATCATTAATTTCGTAACATCAAAGTGGGTTTTTTTTGTTTGTTTCAAGATTGTTGCAGCTCTTTTGGTGTGTTCTAATATTTTGGGTATTATTTGGATTTGTGTACCTGGACTGTGTGATACGATCTTAATACGGCTGGTTCGTTGGTTTTCGATAGCCTCAAAGTCTTGTCCGTCAAACGCATTTGTAATAATAAAAAAATTACAAAAACCTGATTTTTTAAAATATGTTTAATAATATTGCATGCATCCTCTCTTTTGTTAATTTGACGGGTTTGGAATCTTTTGGATTGCTCTCGTCATGTGTTATTTCATAGTCAGTGCCGACTCCGTGTTCTCTCGCACGTTGATCAGTGATGCACCCTTGTGAACGGCCCGACGATATATATATAGCTAGGCATGCATATGTTAATTAATCTGACATATTTTTTTAATATAAAAGGTTATATGTAGATAATACATAATATTGTACATGTACAGTGTAATTAATTTCATTTTGAAGATCTAACTCTGCATTGCATTAAACAGCTGTTAAAGACAACATGCACATATTTCAGAATAAGTGGTCGAATTTACCCCGCGTCCTTAAAATCAGTAGGGGTAATTTCGACCAAAATCAAATGGACGTTTCTTGTGCATTTTGAGAGAAATCCAATATAAATTTGTAAAATTATGCAACTTAAAGATACTCCAAGAAAAAATAAAACAATGTTAATTTAATTCGTGCTGTAGACTGTTGAACAAGGTTAAACTTAAAAAGAGGTTGTACAAGTTGTCTCTCTTGCATTTTCTTGATCAAATCAAGCGCATTGAAGACGGGGACTTCGAACGTCAAACTGGAGACATAAAAAGTAGTAAAAATATTATTTATATCTCTGATCAAACCATATTTGCGATGAATAATTATATTAGGAAACACAATATGAGGAATAGTTTTCTTTAATTCCAAATGAATTAAACTTGTCTCAATACTTCCGTAGATCTTTGTGTGGTGCTGTGTTCCTGTGGTCGAAATTAAACGGTGGTCGAAATTACCCTGACTTACCCTATATTGCTTGGTGCGGTTTACACCAGACCCAGGTGCAACAGGCAAAGAGTGCCTGTGCCAGGTCCATCTTATTTCAACATATCCATTTATTAAGCTGCCAGCATACATGTATATTGCCAATAAATTATATTACATCCATCTGGTGATAAAGGAGATGATAAAAATATGACAAACTTACAGAAAATATGCAGTTGAATTTACTCTGCTCTTTCTTGTCTGCTTTCTCAGCCGCATGATGACGTAATATGTGACGTACGGCATTCCATAAAAAAAACTACTTTTGGTTTCGTAAAATAAGTTTATACCCCGTAGTCATCAAAGTACCGACTTCGACGCGAAATAGATTTTCAAAATAAAGATTTAAAGGACAAAAATTTTAGTTATTTAGATATTTCCCGATTCTGTGATGAATACGAAATTGACTGGCCGATTTAGCCAGGTTCTACTTGCACTTCCTGGGCGCACTTGTTTCAGATATTCGGGCGATGACCCGGTTCGCTTTTATCACATGACATACTGACCCGGTTAGTGTCGCTGAAACGAGTGAAAATTCAGCCGAAAAATGGCTGCTACTGTTATGGGTGCTGTTGCTGCAATAAATAATTTTCTCTGAACGGACGAGGACAACGATTTAGTGGATATATTTGCATTTTAATATTTTCTAGATCAATTCAATGCACAATCTCTTAATTTGTAGTACAGGGCCTCGTTACAAACAAAACTGAAAAGTAACTTTAAAATTATAAAAAGGAAGTGTTGGTCGTGCAAATATAAACGAACATTTCGTAAAAGTTACTTATGACCTCAGTACTGTATGTTTATTAAAATTGAAACCACTGCAAATGATAAAAAACGAATATTTCATCATCAAGGAAATTTCTACCTCCGTTTTCCGCCATATTGCTTTTCATCTGGCCGCTCGAATTTTTTCGGGCGATCCGGGCTACTTTCTGACCGCCCGGCGGCTTAAAAATATTTGAAACAAGTTACTTGCCCGCTTCCGGAAGTATCTGCCGGCTTGACCCGGCTTATGAAACAAGTGCGCCCAGGCCTGTTACAGAAAAAAAAAAAACGGGAACGAGTGTACCCTCCTGTGGCTTGTTCCAGAGTTTCCTTTTGGATTTATGTGCTCTAATCCCTTGAAACGACGGTGAATATGTATGTACTGTTAATTGTTTGTCATATTTTGTGTTTAAAATGTAGATTCTTATTGTTATTCATTTTGCAACGAAAATTTTCAGAGTAAATTCGGATCTCGTTTTCGTTTCAGGTTCAACGTAACACGGCCAGGTGAATCGAATGGTTCCGTTTCATCGAAGACATAATGAAGTTATGCCTTTTTTATGCTAAGCGACAACTATTTGAAGGCTTTACTAAATTCTGAGTAAGTAATTAACATTAAAAGTGATTTTTAACTGTGTTGTAGTGAAATTGCATATGTAAATATATCCCCTATGACCTTTCACCCTGACCTCATAGCCATCCACCCGTGCCGGCACGCTCCAAAGTCAGTTGAGTCCTGCCAGTCATACCTTTCACCACGTTTTCCTGTTCTTATATGTGTTGTATGTACCCGTGTTTATTCATCATGTAAACCTGGGTGTTTCGTCGTCACCTTATACTAAGGTAGGCGACATTATTATTAGTAAAATCCCCTATATTTTACTACATTGGCGTCGCCGGTAATTCAGTGCGGGGAAAATTGTATATTTTATTTGTAAAAATTCACGTGTGTGTTTCCACTCGTGAATAGAAACACGGGTTGAAATATTTTCAAATATTTCGCATCTAGTCATTTTGGAATTCAGGAAACTGTTGTAAACAGGCGTTATATTTAGTTACAAAGTTCCAACAATTTGACTAATTTGCCATGTTATTTTTTCACTCGTGAGTTGCATTTACTTTATATTGAACACGTGGTGATATCACGGTCCAATTATTTTTTGTATTTTCATTTCATTAGTAATTATATTTATCGTCCAAGCGTTTTTGTAAACGTTGGTACGAACATTTTGAACATTTATACATTGTCTTGTGCGAATTGCCATTTTTTCTCGACTCATTCTTGGTCATTCGTGCCGTAACGATCGACCTTGAATTATTGTAAATTGTTTGTCTATTTCAAATATTTTTGCACAAGAGAAAAATTTCATTCTTTTTTTTTTTATTGAAAAAGTTTTTGTCACTCGTGTTGACAATTTTCGAGGAGCGTTTTCTTCTCGACTCGTCATTTAATTTAAATTGTTTGTGAGTTTTCTTGCATTTTTTTTCTCTCAGCTTCCCAAAAAATATTTTGGGGGAAAGTAGAGAGATATTGTTTTTTCATATCGTATATTTTTTGTACTTAAGTTAACATTACAGAGTTAGTTCACGCAAACCCGTTTACCTGTATTAGCTATTAGCTATAGATCGAAACGCACGTGCTTCACGCTGTAGTACGTTGCTATAGACTGGTTTGCGGTGTACGTTTTTACATCTTTTAAGCTCTGTAATATACGTAAATTTATTTGCAAATATAGTGAACTCATGGAACATCCTCATTTGATTATACAATTGATTAATTAGATTATCTACCATATTTCGTAACATCAATGCTTGTTTCTACCGTCGTCTGTCATCGGGCGTTTACATTAACGTTGTAAGTCAGTGCGGTAATTAAGCAAGTAGTTAAACAGTTAGGGTGTAGATTAACAGTATTAATATTTTGGACCAATATATCAAGAAACAGAAATACGGATAAAGATAACATCATCGTTAAACAGTAATCAAAGATAAAGAGAAGATAGAAAGAAAAAAGGATAGAAAGAAAAGGTTGACGTCATAATCTAAAATTACCTGGACCATACTGATGAATTAAACCGGCTTAAAATACAATTATTTATTGTGTTAAAGTAACGTTTAATTCAAATCACGATGACTTCACAGATCTTGTTGTACATGTACATCAGTCACTTTAATGTGTTGTAATATTTTCACCGGCGGTTTCTTTTACCGTAACGTGAAAATACTGCAACGTCAATAACTAAACACACATTCTGTGACTGAATGTTTCAGTAGTGTCAAACGGCGTGATTATTTCCGTAACTTTGAACTACTGAAAACAAGATGAATCCAGCTTTTACATCTGGTGCAGCACCTCCTGGATACTATGGTGGACCATACCTGCCATCATTCAACCAAGAGCAATTTGGGTATCCCTATCCTTGTACACCAGTCCCTGGGAACTACCCTGTACCATTTCCTGGATATGGTGGACCATACCCACAGCCATTCTTTGGACCACCACAGCCATGTTCAAGCATTCCATATGCATATGGCCCACATCCTGGGATGTTCCCACCTGGATACATGGTTCCTCAACAGGCATACCCTCAACCAGGCATGTATGGAGGGCCACCAATGCCACCACCATTTATCCAGTCACAAGATGGGGGAGCTGTACAAAGTTCTACTATGTCCCCTAATAAAATTCCAGACAACAGCCATGTCCAAGAACAAAGAAATGGTTCCACACTGATGAGACCTGGAGATGATAGCAGCTGTGCATCTGATCGGCCTGTAACACTACACCATCAGCAGCAGGTGTCCACAGTTTCCAGAAAATTTCCACCAGGTTTTTCACAAATACCGAGTGGTGATATGTCACCTTCTGGTATACAGTGGAATACCATGGTGTCACATGCAGGTCTCCATCTTCATGGAATTTCAAAGTCAGAAGACATAGAGGACAAAGATGATTCTGAAGGCAGATCTGTTGAGTTACGGCCACCGAGTAGTGAGTATTCAACTACTGGTTGCCAAAAAACTCCAGATGCTGAATATACATCGAACTGCCAAAACAACCCGGACTTGACTTCAGATACACAGCTGTCTAGGAGTGATGCTTTGCCTGAGCATAGCAATGAGTCAGTTGTAAATGCCCTGGCATCCAGCAATTTACAGATGTCCTCCTACAAAGAGCTGGTTACAGATGAAAACAAAATGGCTACCTCTAAATTCCTTACACTGCCAGTTCAGGAAGAGGAGCCCATATCTAAAGAAGAGACTGGAGAAGAAGCACAATATCCTGATAGTTTCTCCAGTGTTTCCAATGAAGCATCGTCTGTACCAGCAACAGCTGTGTATGTTACCACCACTGAAAGTGACACCACAGATGGCCCAACCAGGTTTACTTGGATTGCGGCCAACAAGGAATCTCCTCTAACTTATTACAGAGAGTGCCTAGTTGGTGTATTCCTGTTTGTAGACCATGGGCTGGGCATTCCATCTGGGCTGCCACTAGAGAATAAATGTTGGGTAGTGCCATGGCCCATTACGTTGACGTAGATCATTTGCTATTAAATCCCTGAAATGCTTTTACCCAGTGTTGACTTACTGAGTTCTATTACTTAGATCTATTACTTAGTGTTGTTTCTGTTTAGTTTAAATTGATATTGTTGGTTTTAATTAGATAAAAAGCTAATCAAGGATAGAATATATTTTCAAAAGGAAAAGAGAAGGGAACATCAAGAGTTTGTCTACATTCTATATCATTAACATTAGTAATCTAATCATTTTTAGTATTTAATTAGTACTTAGTCAGTATACTGTAGTGTTCGTAACATTATTTTTACTGCAATCTTACCTAATATTCGGCTTTAATTTAATAAAGCAACTAACATTTAAACTACAAGTAGAATTGGTGATGAACACTGGTAGTAGATCTGTACTTAACTAACATACATATAGTACTTTCTAATATGAATACTATAATCAATCTTAGATATATCTAGTAAGCTAACTATGACTTGCAGCACTATCTATAGTCATTAGTGTTTAGTAGAGAAATTAATGGACTTGTCTGCACAATAATACTTGATTGCTTTAAGTCTTGAATACACTAGTATAGTTATGCACAATCTACATTAGATAAGTTCTAGTATTACTACATGAATAATTAAAACAGCTATCTTTTACTGCCTCTCTTATTTTGAAAACAAAAGGGAGGGGAAATAGTGTAGATATATAATTATATATTAGGTTGTAGATCTTTATAGTGTTGTAATTGTTAAGATTTATATAATCACCAGTTGCAGCAATCTAATAGTTAGTATCAAGTGCATGTGTAATATTTTAACAATAGATTTACAGTAACTATTTTGTACCTATTGTCAGTAATAATTGGGCACAGTGATGATTAACAGTCACTCACATTATAAGCAATATCTTTTACAACTAAGGGTATTCAGTTATTTATCTTTGCCAGTGTAAATGTTATTAGTTATAATTTAAGACCCATATACTTTGCACAAAGCCACATACAGTTAATAGTATATAACTATTAGTAAGCTACTCAGCGTTAAACTAGTATATAACTGCGAATAGCTTAATTACGAGTAAGCATTTATAGTGGTAAATTTACATTTATAGCGTTTGAGAGTTAAGCAGTATAAGAATAGTAATTATTATTTAAGAATTTCTAAGTTGTGCAATACACATGGAATCAAGTTAAATAGTGAACATACATAATTAATGCTCAAGCAAATCAGAATAAATACTGATTACAAGTACATATTGTAGTCACATATTAAAACTCTTTATTAAGGAATACTTAGGCTTTTAAGTTTAATTAGTATATTTAGGCCAAATCTTTTTGAAGCATATTCAGGCAGTATAAGTCATAATTTTGCAGTGATCTACTCTGTTGCGTGTCTTTGACCCAGTTCCTAAGGATGGCCAGGAATACTTAAACCAGGACTGGTGTAAACATGCAACCTAAGCTTTCCGTTGGATATAACCTGGCTGATATTTTTCAGTGATGGTATATCATGGCGGATCGCCTAATGTAATTAATCCACGCTTTCCGTTAGATACTCAGTGACGGTATTAGTGCGGATTGCTGTATGTAAATGGTCTTGTGCTTTCCGTTAAGATACTTGGCTGAGTTCTTTCAGTGACAGTATTGGGGCGGATTGCTTTACACATTTTGTATATAGTTATATTTCCTAGTTATTACTTAGACCAAGACTACATTTTCCGTGTCATACCTGGCTTACTTATCTTAGAAAGTGACGGTATTGATGCGGAATATGTTTTGTAAATATGTTTCCAGTTGTTATATTTCAAAGTTAGGTTATTTCTAGTTAGGAATACAGGATATATACATTCTTCAGTTAATTTAGTACTTAGGCTAGGAAATAAGATAATACATTTTTGTAAGTTAGTTCAAGTTAGTATAGTTATACAGTATTATGCATCGTAGATAAGGTGACGACACACATCAAAGTATAATAATCAAAATATAAGGTTATTATCAGTATACATCACAACAGTGCACTAAATTACATATTATTTATATATCTGTTGTAAGGTTCTAACATAGACTGCACTCCTGCACAATTTAATTAGGCAAATCAGTTGTATACATGATTAAGTGATCATACATATTAACCTTGGTACAACTGAATCTCACTAGACTAAACCATATGTCGTAACATCATTTGGTTTCAGGAACTCTCAAGAAGTAGGTCAATGTTAGGTCATAGGTCAATAGTACTCTTTTTGATTAATATAAATTTATTACTGTTTAAACCGACTAGATTCATAGTAAACAATATGGAGTGCGTATGGCTAAAACATGATCTTTATAGATCCAATGTGGAAGATTATCATGATTCGCAAGACAAACCATATTAAATCTGCCACATACGTGCATGTTTATCCCGCAGAACTAAGGCGCTAGAAGGAATTCCGGCCAAGTTCATGTGGATACATGAATTAGTTCATACGTTTTCCATGTCATATTAAATAATAATAATTTTTGGTTTGCATTCCTCTAAGTAAATTACAGCATTTGCCCCTTGCTTTATTAAATAAAACGGGGAGGAATGTACTGAAATTGCATATGTAAATATATCCCCTATGACCTTTCACCCTGACCTCATAGCCATCCACCCGTGCCGGCACGCTCCCAAGTCAGTTGAGTCCTGCCAGTCATACCTTTCACCACGTTTTCCTGTTCTTATATGTGTTGCATGTACCCGTGTTTATTCATCATGTACACCTGGGTGTTTCGTCGTCACCTTACACTAAGGTAGGCGACATTCTTAGTAAAACCCCCATAATTTTACTACAGTGTTTATTGTTCTGACACATGTGTAGAGACTTGTAAACATGACTTTTACAGTGTATCACACAAAATATTTTAGGACGCAGGTCCAACAAAAGATCCGATTTTCTTGGAGATTAATCTCACAAATGTGAGGGTTATGAATGAAAAAAAAAAATCCTTGTAATAAACTGTTGCATTTGATATATTCTTATTATATAAGGCAGATTTTAAAAAAAATCCATCTTTTCAGCATTATAATGTCTGTAAAACTCATAAATCCAATTGGAATATCATAACTGAAATGGACTATTATATCCCATTGGGACAATAGGTTCCAATAACAACCTTATACAGTGTTTTCCCTTTATTTCAAAGCAAAGGGTTAGAGATCAGTTGTATCGGGCTTTGGGTTGATGTGTAAGACAAATCTCTGTGGACCTTACAACAATTAAATTTTATTATTTTTTTTTATTTCAAAGCGGCATTTTCATCAATTGAAGTGATCAATTTGGCCGGTAGCTGGTTCTTAGGGAAATCACTACTTATATAGAGAGTTGGTCAATAACATGTTCTGATGTCTGACATATGTCTCTATTGGGCAGTTATTAATGTACAAAACACAGGGTCTTCTGTTTTGCTCAAAACATATAGTACCGGTGCAATTTAACAAAAACAAGTTGACAAAACATGGACCTTTCAGGTGATAACATGGAATTTATTGTATGTATCGACGTCCTATTCAGTAATTATAGGAGTTAGCCCCTTTGACTGAAACAATTGGAATATCAGCATGGGTAGTAATATAATAAATATTTTTATGCTTTAATTTCTTTGTAGGAAATGCTTGTCAGAACAAAAGACTGAAAAAAGACTGAAAAACTGCCTTTAAACACAGCCATAATTAATGTTAATGGATTCATAAGGTGCATCCAAACAATATGATATTAGGATCATCAGAGACTGGCACCTTTTTACCACTCACTGTGACAGAAGCATCTAAATAATCATTGGAATGTTCAATTTTTTTGTTCATTGCTTTTCCTCATATGGTATGAATATTGCATAATATTCGTGTGAATATCGCACGATTTTCACACGAAAAACAGACGAAGTGGAATTCGCATGAATATCATGCGAAATTTTAGTCGCATGAAAATCGCATGAATTTCGCATGAAATTTGTGTGATAACATTTGCACGAAATTCGCATGTGGGACTTTTCGCATGATTTTTGTATGATTTTCGCATAAATTTCATGTGAAAAGGCAAATGCATGAAAATCATGCGAGCCACTTTTCCCTGTGATATAAAGCACACATTGATAATTTCTCTCTCGCCTGACCTCGATCGACATGCAGTATAGGGCATTGCCTTTGCTTGCGTTAAAATAATATTGTATATTTCCCTTGCAGTAATGGTTTAGAATTGGATGCTTAAATCTATTACGAAACCAGAATTTTGACATTTGTAACCCTTTAATAATTCTCTTTAAGTTTGAAAATCATATTTTAGTTATTTTGCTCTCTTTTTGAAGATGAAACTTTTATTTCAATGCATTTATAGAAAGAGGACTTTATTGATTTCACACTAAACTGATAAAACTTAAGGTTTAGATAGTTCCAATCAATCTCGCAAGTATATGTGCTAAAAATTGCATAAAAGCGATTTATGTCGGGTTTGATTTTTGATGTCTGCGTTAATGTTAACGAAAAATGCGATGTTTTAAAGAGCTTAGATAAATAAGTGATTAGATATGCTGGTGATTGTGCTATGGTTTCTGGGTGATAGCAGACAGGGTGAGTTAAAATAAAATACCTCAATGACAAGGTGCAGAAAACGAACAGTGATCAATCTCATAAAAATCTACAAACGGTACGAATTTGTAAACAGGGCATAAAAACTTGTGCTTCTACAAAAGGTCCATTCAAAAATTTCAAGGGAACCGAGTAAACTTTAGTGCGAATGTTATAGGCCATTATTTACACACTGAATTGTCGACGAATTTTCCCGTTATTCCCCGATCATGACAAGGAGCACACGGCGGGTGTGACCGATTGGCAGGGGATGCTCACTCCTCCATGGCACCTGATCCCACCTCTGATGTGTAGAGGTCCGTGTTTGCTCTGCTCCTATTTTGTATTGTTTAATGGACTTTTGAGCTTGAATACTGTTCGTTATCTCCATATATTTCATGAATATCTTATTGCTTATTAAAGTAAGGCAAAAGTGAATCAAACGAGACATCATGTATATTTGGTCTGTTTACTACACCTAGATCTAGGTGTATTGTTAAAAGGTCCAATTACATTTATATTTGCACATTGTGGGCTTGAAAGATTCCTAGGCCATCCCTAGTTTTCAGTATTCTTCTCGTTGTCCACGGAATGCTCAACTGAGCACTTTTTGGAATGTAGAGAAGACTTTTGTGTGCACGACTAGATTCGCTCCTTATATTCAACATAGGCTTTAGACTTTTCTTTCCCATAACAACAATTGTATTAAATGTGTTTGAAATACAGAAAAATCTAAAAATATGTTTTTTATGGGAACAATTCTTCATATATTTAACAGATTTTGAATTTGATGATTGTTTTAAGACAATAGTGAACAATATTTATACATGATGCTCGTTTCACGAAGTAATTGTTTGTGGAAATTTTACCATTATATCAAGTTAACGTCTTTGTTTTATTCGTCTAAAATAAACATACCACTGAGTTTTCGAATGCATTCTTGATCATCAACATACTGTTTGGTCAGTTGGTCTCTGTAATATTTATCTTGCTCAGGATCCATTGTTGTATGTTTTAAAATATCAACTTCCTTCTCATAAAATTTTCCATTAGAAAGGTATGAATCAATTGCTACTACTGCATTTCGAACTGATGTCCAAATATTGTTAAATTCGGTGTTTGTGAGAGAAGGGCTGGCAGAGTGGACAATGCTATTTCGAGCCAGTCGTATCCTTTCGATATTTGCAGAAAGACATTCATCATTTACATCCGGGTTCTTTCCCCAACCATTTTTATGGGGTGTAATATTACATATATTCCGAAGAAGAATGAACAACAGTGAAATTTCAAAGTCGTCATAATTTCCAAAGTAGGAGCCAGTGTTTGGCAAAATCAAGTCTCTCTGTTGGGAAGTTAATTTTGGTAAATTATGCGTTCGTTTCATAATTTCTATGGCAAATGTAGGCGGTGGAACCTCTTTGCGAAAAACATCTCTCAGTTGATCTGTACAAGGACCAAATAAAAGTCGACACGCCCAGTTAGCATTTGTTGTCTCTTTTGTTGACCTGTACGGACTGCTCATTGTAGCCATGATTCATCAATTCAAATGTTTCGCTGAATTCAAACAATATCTGCAAGATAACAGTATACACATAGTCATGTTTGTTGTGAAAAAAGCATTCCATGAAAACTTTTATTTGGAAATATTTATTAAACCAGAGATTGATGGTCCACAAACACTCCACTAAGTCACAAAGAAACATGTTGATAGATGAAACCCTTACTGTTGTCTGCAACATTACGAAAAGGATATTTCAATTTGTTTAAAAGAAGGTCAACAATGCTTCCTAAGAATTGTTGGTTTTCAGACCAAACTAGGCAAAGGGAGGGGGCATGTTTTGAGTACATTTCAATTTACATTGCGATACAATGAAAAGTATTGCATGGGAAGCACACGATCCCCATTATTTGTATATCAACCTTTGACACACATTGTGGTCCCGCCCTAGTCAATTGATATTGTGAGTTCTTTTAATTAACCATACTTGTCTATTTTTCAATGAAATATGGTAAATTTGGTATTGTTTCTCCTGCTATAGCCTTTACTTTTTAAATTTAAAATATCTTATTTTCCAGAAAAATGGAAATGCTAAAGGAGGCAGAATGCAGCACTCAAGGTCAGGTCTAAATTGTTTTAAAAAAATCTGAGGAACCTGCGATTTTAGAGTTTATTTCAGGGTTATAAATTATAAAGTAAGTTGCCTTGACAGGTTGTGGCTGAAGAGTTATCTTGGGATATCTTTAGGCGAGTTGACTCCATTTGATCTTATCAAAGAAGATTCAAAAGTTATTTTGATAATAACCGATTTTAGAAACAAGGAGGTCAGGGTTAAAATAAAATGAAAATTAGTGATGTTCTTCGTGCTTTTGTCCAAAAAATGTTAAAGACATAAAATGATTCGAAGGTTAACACTTAAATCAATAAAAACAAGAGAAACAATAAGTGAAAAAAAAATTCGTTTACACTGTTTTTTGGCCACTATACTTCTGAATCGTAGATTGAAGAAAACATTTCGAATATATTATGACATGGGAAACATGTATTGCCCCCTTTAATTATGATTTTTATGGTCAAGGCTATATACAATGAATTATGGTGGCCAGATCAACGTTTGATATTTAAGCCGTACCTCTATTTTCTTTTAATTTCTGCTTTAGCTATTAGATTTATATATAATTATTATGAAAGATTTACAAGATTTGATTTAACATAATTCAATATATTTTGCAACACATTTTCCTTAACAATTTTTTTTAAAGATTTCTGTTAGAAACACACATAGACCTAATGCAACCTCTTTAAAAGGACAGCAAATTGCTTCACGTCTCGACTGTTAAATACATATGCACAATATCATTCAACAAATACCTAGAAAAAACAATCATATGATAATAAATCCAATTGGTAAAGAAGAAAAATGCTTGAAAACTTACTGTGACACTGCATATTTGATATACTCCGTTATGTGAATTAAACGGAATCACATCGATGTAACGAAAATGAAGGATATTTGGCCCAGGTTTTTAATTGTCTTGAGGAAAAGTTCACAAATAATCCGCAATTTAATATCGGATACTATATTTTAAATACATGTTTAAATTATTTCCCTCATTAATATGTTTTTGTCGTATTTTTCAGGTGAAATCGAGAATAGAACACAGCCATGTTCATTTGGAATAATAAAGATTTGGAGCACGTAATCCTTGCGCAGGTTGATAAAATTATCAGTACACCTCCCAGAATATAAAATTGGATTTAAAGGTAAATATATTTTGCCAAAAAGTATGAAAGAGAACAGTCGCATTAAAGGTCATATTACATGTATTATGATATTTCTTCAAAAGACCGTAGGAACTGGGGGGGGGGGGGGTGCAACTATATAAATAAATGCAATAAAATGCTAGTTTGTAATATAGACTAGAAAACGTAGCTGATGTTACACTTTTGAACCATGCTCTTCATAAAAACCATTTGCTGATTTTTTTCTTTTTTTTTTTTGCTTGTCAAAAAATGTCTAATGGAAGAATGACCCCATTCCCCATCCCAAACTAAACAGGTTTCACAATAAGCCTGACATATTGGAGAATAATTTCAAATTAAATTCTCAGAAATTGTTAGAAAAACATTGATCTATTCAAAAGTGATCAGTTGTTAAACTACCTTAAAGTACATGTGTACATTGCAACTTTATTCTTGAGAAATCAATTTGATTGTTCCAACATTTTGTGTTTGCAGCAACTTGAAACAGAATGTAGCAAAGCATCAACTCATAGCAATGGAACGGATAGAATAAGAACATATAAGAAAATCAACAGTAATAGACTCAAGTTTTAAATTAATAAATTGACTGACATCACTGCAGTGTTACACATAATGAAATTTATCCCCTTCATGATTGATCAAGCTTGCAGTGACTTGGCGTCATATTCCATTATGTCGTCATATCTTGGTAGGCAGAAAAGTGGCTGCATATGATGTAATGTGATTTTTTTCGGGAAGCCTTAACATACCTGCACATACATAAATTACCACCTTTTGTCTTGTGAAAAGCAAATAGTAAATCCAGACTATATTATCAGTCCTAAAATGTGTACATTACGTACGTATACATATGAATCATATACATATTCTGCAATATAACTGTTTACATATCGATTGTTAAAAAGCAGAAATGTGCAAAGGTACGATGTTGGAGATTTGATACGTTAACTTTGGAGAAGGTTCAAATTTTCATAAAAAGGAAAATATCGACGATTTTTGCTTCAAAGATCTTTTATAAAAGTGAGAGCAATTAAAGGGATGTATATGTAGATATACCGGTATTGCAATGGTTGATTTGTTGATTTTAATTTTAAAAAAAAATAATTATACCGTTTAATGTGGTTTTCACAGTTACAGGCTCTCAAGTGTATCCTAAGATGTTACGGAAATTTTAAAAGTCAATATTAAAATCTGTTAAAAATACATTTGTGGCACTGAACTGCAATAGGATATCTGGCGTTTTTTAAGAAAGAGGGGATGAGTGGATCTATTTTGTTTTCCATGACTAAGGCGGTAGAGAATACAGTATTGATGTTAATATGTATGTCAGAATTTTTTTTAGAAGTGCTCGTTGTACAAGTGGACTTAGTGAGATATACTTTATGTTTTCCCAAAGCAATGTAAGTTCATATTGCCTAAGCGTGCGATCTGAAAAGAAGATCTCATTGTGAAAAATTCAAGATACATGTGCATGTATTATTAATGTACGTATTGTAAATTTTATCTGTTGTATAAGCATCATGATCGACCCCGTACGTTTGAAAATATTAGGTTTAAAGCTCAATTCTAAGTAGTGCAATAAAGATTTAAATTGCTATCATAAAACATTTATTCTTACCGTAAATGTTCCCCTCGAAATTTGTTCTGCTCTTTACCTGGGTAACGATGTAGCAAAAGTTATTCAATGAGTTAAAAGAAAGTTTTTTGTGTTAAAATGTATAGTTACGACCCCAGTTGGCCTCTTGAGTGGAAGAAGACTTTCAAAACCTTATTGGATTTCCTAGGTAAAATTATAATCTTGTTCATAAAGTTAATTTCGCTTGTGCATAAAATGTAAGAGGACTTCTGGGAGCAAGGTGTATGTATTTTCAGAATAATGGCCACTATTTGGTACCCCTACGAATATGAATAATCTCAAACATTAATACACATCTACAGGACACCACTAAACGTCATTTATCATATTCCAAAGGTAAATTGCCTTTTGTGTAAAATGTAAAATGTATCGCTAGTGTTAGGAGGAAAATATTGTAGAATACGTCGTTATTCAACCCCAAAGAGATCCCCAGGGGAAAATATATCTCCATTAGAACATCTATAGGATACAACCATTCATTTTCCAAGAGATGAGTTTTCTGCTGTAACAGGAGTCCTGGAAGTCAGGTTTTCAAAGAAAAATACGTCGTTTTCGACCCTGAATTGGCTCCCATTCTGAACCTTTATTGCACATTTGTCGGAAATTATGTATCATGTTTCAAGAGATAAATTTAGCCACCGCCTTCAATGTAATAGAAGTTAGTGGGAGAATATTCCCCCTATTAGTCCCCAGTGTTAAAAGTGAAAACTTTAAAAACCTAATTGCACATCTACAAGACACAACCTATAAGTTTCCAAGGGATGAATTGTATGCTGCTTAAAATTTAATAGGAGTTTGAGGAAGAAGATAATGTGACAGTAGGACCGACGGAAGGATGGAACATAATTTAAAAAAATACACCCAAGCTTTCTTTTAAAAAGTGGGAATATAATCTGGAATGCCATAAACTGGTATAATCGCCTATAAGTCGGTTTTATTTCTTTTAAATTATTTTGAATTTGCCAGTGACCTGCTTATAAGTCAGATTGATATTCTTTTGTATTTACCTGTGTTTCTAAGTTTGTTTTTGGTATGGCATAGACAAGTAATATTTTATTTAAAATTAAACATACATAAGAGCAATAAAATCTGTATGCAAATGGTGACCCTAGATCCTTCTTTCCTACTTCAAATTATGCTCAGACCTTTATAAAAGAGGTGTTACAAAATAACTATATATCGTCTTCAAGAAAAATACCAAATTTTCTAAGTCGGACATCAAGTTCGGCACCAAAATTTAACTCCCAAAAATCCGACGTGAATACGGCAGCTATCGTGAATAGATATTCAGAAAATAGAATAAGAGACATAAATAAATGTTATTTATTTCTTTAATTGTATGACAAACGAGATGAATTCAGATTTTCCATCGTCGACTTTCCTTGTTTATGTAGTAATATCCTGCTATCACCTGCATATGGTGTTTACATCTCCAAACTTATTCGATACTTATTCGATACTCAAGAGCATGATCTGAATACGATCAAATTTAAATCGAGGCAGGCTAGTGAAAGATAAGTTTTCAAAAACCTTTTTTAAGTAAGCATTTCTTAAATTCCATGGTCGTTATAATGACCTTGTTAACAACCTATCATTAGGTCGTATTTTTTCTGACATGTTTCTTACCAATCACTTTCTACTCCTAGGCACTTGATCTCACGTCTAGAATTCCCAGGGGTCCGTAATTTATGTCCTCTTGACAAATTTGCATTGTTTATAGATTACTTTGATATCGATCACTTTTTGTTATCTTCACCTTTTTCATACAATACCAAATCCTTTGCCTTCACAATTATCAGAATTCAGAAAGAAATTTCCTTTCTCTCTAAGGAAGGTTAGTGAGATGTAATAAACTACATGATTTCGTTATTTGTTCTTTAAAAAGTTGAACTTTATTTTCCCAAGGTAAGTTTGATAGTGTATGAAAGGACAAGGTATGGTAAGGGTCGAATATGGCCTCTTATTTGATGTAAAAATCAGAACACAGTCAAAATTGTGATAGTTTGTAGATACATGTAGGAACTTAAAATGATGCTTGTTTTAAAACCAGTACTAATTTTGATTTAAAGCTGCTTACATGTAGGTCACAAGAGGATGCAGAAGTTGGACAATTTCCTGAATTTCCTCAATTCTTGTGGAATTTTGTCAAATTTGAGATACTTTTCACTTCGGGAAACATAGAGCACAAGCTTGCCTATCTGAGATTTTTATACATAAGATGCATCTGATACTAGTGTATGAAATATGTAAATTTGGCAGATAGGCAAGCTTGTGCTCTATGTTTTCTGAAACAAAATGAGTTGTAAAATCAATAAAAATTTGCAAAAAAATTTAGAAAATTCGAAAAATGACATATTTTCTCACCTTCCTGTGACCTCTCTGTATTCCATAACTTAGAAACAATACTTATTTTGTGGAAGGGGTGACAACCCCTTTTTTCTTATTAATAAACTGTTGCAACATTCTAAAAGACACCCCAAACCAGGGGGCAAAAAGGGGTCTTAGCCCCTCTTATCTTTTATTAAAACAGAAGGCATGGCTGTTTTCCATATCTAAAAATATTATAGAAATATCTATAGTTCGAGTATATGACGTAATAATCAACGAATCAGGAGCACTTAAATCAAATGATCTCGTCAGCTGAACATAAGATAAGAGTGAAACAAGAAGTTAGGACGCTATGATAACTGCCAAGATTAGTTCGAACAGATACACAAAATACGGTCCAAGACGCAATAAAAAAAGATACTAGGAGGGAAGAGACCACGCAGACCAGCAGCAAGCTCGATCCCCATTATAAAATCATGGTAGTTGGAATTTTTCTGTTTTCTATCAACAAATCATAAAGAATCTTCTCTCTCTCTCTCTCTCTCTCTCTCTCTCTCTCTCTCATCATAAAAGAAAAAGAAAATGCAATTTCCAAATTTCATTTCACTAGCACTTTCTGGATTTTCATACATCCATCTTCAGGTATACATACATTTGATCTGATAGTTTTGCTCACAGCACATTCTAGAAGTAATGTTAATCAGATAGCACTCCGATAGCACTAGTGTTGTGCTTCTTTATAAGTCGACTTTTTTTTATATTCCAACAAGCAAAAATTTTCAAAAACTACTTCATGAGAAGGAGGAAACACTTGTTTTGGCCTTCAACTCGACATTCAAATATATTGACGACGTTTTATCAGTCAACAATACATGTAGTTCATGTGTCAACTCGATTTATCTCGTGAATTCGAAATAAAAGACACCAAAGAGTTGCCACATCTTATTCATATTTGTATGTGTTACTGACTAAAGACGATAATGACCAACTAATAATTAAATCGTATGAAAAGCGAGTTGACTTCAGCTTTCCATCGGCAACTTTCCTTGTTTATATAGTAATTTTCCGCTATCACCTGTATATGATGTTTACATCTCCTAACTTACTCGATACTCAAGAGCATGCATTGAGTACGATCAATGCGCAATCCGAGTCAGGCTACTGATAGATAAGTTGATGTTACAGGGATTTCAAAAACCTCGTTTAAATGTAGTACTTCTTCAATTCTATGGTCTTTAATATGACCTTGATAACAAAGGTAACCTATGATTGGGGCGTATTTTGGTTTACGTGTTTCATGGTAATTGCTAGACCTAGTTTTTATTAAATTTGACTATGGAATGTACTAGACAGGATTTTTTTTAAAATATTTTCATTCGTGCTTCTCATTATCAAATATTCTTTAAAAATTCTGTCCCACCCGTGAAATAAAATCCATATCCATCTACAAAACATTGAATATCCGATATATACCTAATAAGTAATGCGAAAAATATAAGAAAAAAATGATAGACTAGATTTTGTTCAGCTCAAGGAATATCTTAAATTCTTACGTTGAAGATTAAATAATATTCAAATCAACACGTTTGACAGATATTACTCTTTCTAATAATCTGCCTACTTCATACTAACCAATAAATTACAAGCAAAATAACTCCTCCGCAGCTATAGATGTATATTTATTTCACGATGTCCGATGTCAGACTCCGTTAACATAAAAAATGCTCACAAGTTTACTGGTATAAATAAAGAAATCCATCAATGTCAGGAATACTGCAAGATAAAAAAAGTTGTTGACATTTATATCTAAAAAAAAAACGTCCGTTTTGTGCATCCATATCTTACAAATGGTTTCTAGATTATCAAACCTTAATTGCTGGTCCATATACATACATAAGCCAGATATTCCTATTTGAGGGTCGTAAACGAGTGTTCTAGTTCAGTTTGTAGGACTTGATTTACTTATCGTATCATGGATAGCACATTTAAGATCAATTTTTATCAAAAATCCAAATTTTATGAAAAAAATAGGAGTAATCTGCCAAGGAATATGACAGGTACCACGAGTGTACACAAATCATCTCAACTACAAATCATTATATCAAAGAAAGTTTACTCCTTGTAAATGTCAATTTTTTGTTCTTGTGACTACAAAATAACATTCATTGAAATGTTCAACAAAAATATATACTTGAATAAAAGAATCAAAGTACAGAATTTACTAAATCGAGGTGACGCCTCTCTGTAAAATGTGATATTCATCCCCAAGTTAATTGGCATATAATTGCAAAAGCTTATATCGATGAGAAAAACAATGAAACCATATGAAAGCAAAAGGCTATACGACATTGAATTCATTTTGTAATTTATTTGATAGATAAACTGTACTAGTTACTTGCTTGTACATAAAAGAACTAAAGAATCTTGACCATTTCCATGTATAAAGAAACCTTAAAATATCAAACATCTTATATCTTTGAACTTTCAGGAGACATTTATCACTGATGGCAGCTAGAATTTAATACTTAACCCCTCGCCTTGCATGATATTTATTTATTTATTTATTTATTTATTTTTTTTTTTTTGCTAAAAGCATGGCCATTTAGACATTTTTTTTTCAAATAAATTGACATTTTATTAAATCATACGAAGCACTCTAGATACAAAAAAAAAAATACATGTCTCTTCAGATCAATTGAATAGAATAAAATAAAGCAAAAGCCATAATTTATTATAGTTACGTTTGTACAAGAAATTATATAAATCCAATATATAAAGTGTTTCAATAGAATAAGCTAAAGCTTTCTTTTAGTTATTGAAAACACATATACACATACAAAGTAATTATAAAAATTATATATACTGTTTCAATTCAAATTCAGAATAAGAATTATACAGATATTTAACATAAAAATGAACTCACTCATCCAATAACATCATATGAAAATACAAAAATGAGAAATTAAATACACATCTTCCCAGCGCACATAACTGTACGTAAATTGCCGATATATGAAAATTTTATCCAATTTAAAAAAAATGAACTTTAATATATCTGTCCGTGATTAATTTAATCCAGTGCAAAAGGGAAACGTGTTTGTCTTTTGGCATATCTATAAACAGCCGTGAAAAAAGTTTCAAGTGTATCGTGATTTCAATAGAATTGCAGCCATTGTATTACGATACTAAAGATATCGCTACCTTTGTATCAATACGATAATAGTATTGCAGCCTTTGTACGACAAACTAAAGGTATCGCCACCTTTGTTTTAAGACAATAATAGTATCGGCAGCCTTTATTTTACAGATAAATGTATCGTCACCTTTGTTTTAAGACAATAATAGTATCGGCAGCCTTTATTTTACAGATTAATGTATCGTCACCTTTGTTTTAAGACAATAATAGTATCGGCAGCCTTTATTTTACAGATTAATGTATCGTCACCTTCGAATCAAGACAATAATAGTATCAAAGCCTTTGTATCAAAACATTTATAGTATCTTTGCCACTATATCGAGATACAAAAAGTATTCCAGCTACTGAAGTATCCCAGCTACTCTTTCTTGATTTCAATAGTAGTACAGATTGTCTAGTCAGACCAGGTCCTTCTTGATGAAGTAATTAACGCAGAATTTGTCATTGTAGAACTAGATCTTGTAATTTTGAAAAATAGTGATGATTTTGCAATGAGGGTTTAGCAATTTTTGTTTTCAAACCTTTCTCTAAGAGAACTGTTAAAGGAATAAATTTAAAATTATCAAATATTTAAAAGGTATATGGCTTATGATGAATTATTTGGAGAAATCTACCCAGGTTTAGTCGGCGTTGGTTTAATAATGCATTTTAAAAATGTCTTGGTCAAAACGTTAAAAAAGAATCTTATACAGAAGAAAAGTAAACATTATATGAATTAAAGCATGAAAGTAAAAATGTATAACGACAAAAAAAAAAGGAAAATACAAAAATATTTAAGATAAATAGCATTAGCTTATGAAAGAAAAAGTGTACCTGTATAATGGACAAATAATAACGATTTTGGACGAGTGTTTTGGCATCTCATAAGACATTATTTCATTCAAACTTATTTTTACATTCAATATCCCAAAAGTATGCGTTTAATTATAAAGAAATTGGGTATAAAATCATCAGAATATTTAAACGTGTGCAATGGGTTAGTGGAAATTCAAAATATTTCAAGACATTTCCCCCTTCTTAACTAACATGTGGTTATTTTTAAAATTTGCAAGATGCAAATCATCTTTGGCGACATCATAGACCCTAGCCTTATACGGAAGCAAAATATTCTCATGTCGTAAAGCGGTAGACCAGAGACATAAATAATAGAGATTCGCAACACCGCTATTACACATTTGTTTACTGAAATATGTGACGGTCCTCTTATTATCCTAAAATAACTCTTTAATGTTAATTCTATTATACATGGGTGAATGATTTGTATTTTTTTTTTAATTTATTTATTTAAAGTTTCATTAAAATATGTAAAGTTTTATTTATTTAAAAAGCAAACTTGGCAAATTAAAGAAGTCAATGATCACTGATGATCGAAAAGTCGGCAAAATCGAGGCAATATGGCCGACCAAGAGTTGCAATTTCAGATTTCTCCTTTGTTATTGATTTATATAAAGAAACTTACGAATATATAGAATTCTGAATAATTTGTTAATATAAATTAAAATTTAGAAAAAAACTACTGTGTTATCCATGATAATTTTAAAGTTTAATGTGATTTAATTTGCACGAGATTTGGAAAAAGTAAATAATAGGGAGATTACGCGAGACTTTGAACAGTTGCAAATCTCTTTTAATTTTGTCTCTAGGTAGAACAATTTTAAATTATCCATGGGTGAATATTCGAAATCTTCTTATTATAATGGTTATGAGAATCTTGTTTACAAAAATGCCTATGCAGTGCACATTTTTTTCCTATAGAGGTAAGTTTTGACGACCCTAAACCGTATTTTTTAACTTACTTCACATGTTTAAGAAATGTGCTGACATATATTTAACGTCACGTAAATCAGAGTTGTATAGAATTACAATTAAAATCTCTATGATTCTGTTTAGATGAATTACGGAAGAAATATTTGTTTGCAAATGAGCATCGCTGCATACAATGCTATTTTTCCAAAAATATTACTAAAATAAAATATAAATAGTTATTTATTATCTACAAACAACTATTATTATTGTACATCTACTGTATTATTATTATACATCACGAAATAAGAGTAAATCGATATATTTTGCTGATTCCCTGAAAATCAACATCAAAAGACTGATTCCCTGCAAAAAAGGTGCGTCAGTTTGATGGACTGATATGCACCTATTCGGAACACCTCGCTCTTTTAATTATATGAAAAATTCCAGTACGTTCCAAATAGTATTATGAATAATCATAACTCTGCTCAGTTAAAGTTACAGATAAGGAGGAGGGGCCTAATGAACATATTTACTAGATGATTCATGTATTCTATAGATCATTTACTAATATGCAAATGCAATGTTTTTCCATTGAATTTATTCATGTATTTTATCTTCATTCTGGGAAACTGATATTTCCATTGCACAACTTATTACTCCGCTAGAATTGCAAATATTTGCGAATTTACAAGTTTGAATTTTGTATCCGTATAATAAACAGTTAAAGTATATAACATTGAGGGAGTCAGCAAGATTTCAGTTCCCCAAGAGCAAGCCTATTTCCAGCGGCTTCGCCTCGGGAAATAGGTTTTCTCTTGGGGAACTGAAATCTTGCTTACTCCCTTAGTGATATACTTTAACTGTATAATGATACATATCGGATAAGACATTGTTTACTTTTTACAATCAAACAATATCAGTTAATCTAAAAATCATGAATATCCTCCTACAAATTATTATACAAAAAGAAAATCATTAATAATTTGTAGGAGGATATTCATTTTACAATTTTATGATGTTGTAGATGGCGCGCCCTGCTTTTTCAATTAGGATAAGTTCTCGTTTTCCTTGAAAAATTTGCAAGATGGATTACCGACTATCATCATAAACTTGTCTCCTTTGAACTGTTTTCAATATAATTATCAGAATTAAAAAGACTATACCATGTTCTATATTCTTATGGTGATTGGTAAAACCTATTAATTGCACGAATTTCATTCAGCACCGTGCCAAATCAATGTTTCTGCAACAGACAAATGATCATTTTGTAATGCTAATTGCAGAGATGATAGACCATTACTATCACGCTGGTTGATGTTGGCACCGTGTTCCATGAACATTGAAGAGTCATCGTTCCTATGTCACAAATAATATACATATTCTCTTGTAAAACTTTGAAAATTTACACAGAAATAAATATTACTTATTTTATGATATTATAATACCTTGATGGATATCCGCAGCTTGTTGAATTAGCTTTATTCAACAAAAACATGCTTAGAAGTCATTAAAAAAAAACAACATATTCTTAACTTTATTTTTCGTTACAGAGAATTATTTATGTTCTGATCGTACATTTTTAACAATATTTCATGCACTATTCTCAAAATGCCTCTTTTTAATATATATTAACGATACAAAATGCGTAGAAAATTCATTGAAAGATGTCACAGTAGATTAAAGAGCAAATCTTCTTTTTGAAATCAATTCCTATATTTCTGTCCTAAATCAATAGAATATACAGCAATAAGCATTATTAATCTCAATTGTTTGAAACACATACTGAATATGTACATAAACAGGAAATATAAGTGTCAAAACATTTCAATTTATATTCAGATATAAGAAATAAATAGACATAAATTTTAAGCATGAAGATAATCTTTCTTGTTCAATAACATTACTTGAAATAAAACAAATACCTTATGATAAAAACCAAGACATCAATAGATAAAAACTAATTTCTTTTCAGCAGAAAAAAAATCTAGATACATTTACATTTGCGCCTGTGTAGCGCAGTGGTTTAGAGCGTCTGCTCTAGAGTCGCGGAGTAAGGAGTTGATCCTTACGTCGCGGGCCCGAATCCCACTGCGGGACGTGGAGACCGGTCCTTCGGATGAGACCGTATTTAAACCGAGGTCACGTGTCGCAGTAGGTGCTGGCAAGAAAAAGATTCCTCACTTGTCAATGGCCCTGAGTGCCGAGTATAGGTCAAAATTTGTAGCCACGAGAGGGACGTTAAACAACAAACAATCAATCAATCAATCAATCAGTATAAAAAGCAATTCAAAAAATAAACTTAATAATACATGTATGTATTTGTTAAATTCCATCAAGTACCAAAAAAGTGCATGCTTCTTGGCATAGACTATGAAAAATCTTGAAAAAAGTATCATATTATGTGTTGTTTCTTAAGCACTATACCAAGACATCAATAGAAGTGAAATCGTTGTATTATGACACTAATATTGTCGCAGCCACTTTATCATGACATCAATAGATTCACGACCATTGTATCATAATACTCTAAATATTCAGTCTTGTTATCAAGATACTAAAATAATATCCAAGCAGTTTTATGAAGCTGACTATGTAAAAATGCGTGCATTAAATAATAGTAAATATTACTTTGAGAGGACATCCTTTTTGACAAATCTAAACCATACTTTTTCGTAATGGCATCGTCAATGAATGGTCTATGTCACTAAAAAACTATAGTAAAATGTTTAAAACTGCCAATTTTTGTTATTGAAGAAATACATCTCGCAAATATTAAACTGCTGATACACATCTCGCCATATTTACTATATTTCAAATACACTACAGCTATTAAAAATAAGAATATACAACTACATCTTTATATGATATACTTCATCTAATTATTTTTGTTTTATTACAATCAAATATTTACATGTGTAAAAGACACAATTTTGCACATTCAATATATATACGAGGGCTGTCCAAAAAATTGTGACACATGCTATAATTTCTTTTACATTAACGATACTGCTAGGTTTGTGCAAAAAATTAAAATATTGACTTAGTTAATATATAAAAAGTATAATTATGCACAATATGTTATGAACGTTATTTGAATAAATACTTTTTATATACAAGACGACATAACTCAGATCCAATATAATGTCTTGAATGGATTTGTACATTTTACATATAGCTGCTTGCAAACTTTACATTAATGAAACCGTCAAGTGGTTTGAGGTTATATATAGTAATTTTATAACACAATTACTCAATGTGTTCTGATTAAAAAGACTTGTAAGTTTATAGTTTTATTATTAAATCACAGCAAAGGCAAAACAATGGTACATAAGAAAAGTTCAATGGCTGCCGGTTTCGGAGCTAAGGTGATGAAAGCTCACATAGTCATTCTTAGAGCCAAGATGTTAAAAGCTATTGATACTCAGTGCGCACATCTTTTGTACGAAAAGCTGCATCATAGGGATCACATATTTGGTAACAACAATTAGTTAGCGTGTCACTTCATTAATATTAATATAGTCCGCCCCTCACTGAAGCTGTCTCATCTCCTTATAGGATACGGCAATGTCCTCTGTTTACATTAACATTGTGTATCTTGCACATTCTTCAGTTAATTAGATGGTTGCAGCTTTGCACAAAGTCTGATTAGAAAGTGTCAATGTTCAAGAACTACACATCGTAAAAACTAATTGTCCGTCAAATGAAGACGCTCACTTATTGTATCCAATCTCCCAGAGTTTGTAAACAAGTTCATATTTAAGAGATTATTGTCCGACGCTCTACACACTGATAGTATCAATGATAATTCAAAACACAATATTTAAAATATTAATAAACTCAATGTACAAACTTAATATATCAATTAAAATTATAATTTGTACGCTCATTGTGTCACAATTTTACTAGAGACTATGATTGAGACAGTATATAAAGCTTACAGCAATGCGCATTTCACGAATTTATCAGCATAAATATTTTGTATATACAAGTCACTAGCCAAGTCAGACATTAAGCAAGATTAATAATGAATACGGATTTTCGTATTTCATCGGTGATATTCCACTTCTTAAAATATCCTCCAAATTGTATAAACCGTCTGAAAACCATTTACGCCATTTATTAATGAAATTGAAATATTTCTTTTATTCACTATTAATTCAATTAATCGTCATGGTCTTTTGTGACGTTTCTACTGATCAACACATAATTTTAAGACGAACCGCGACGGTGGTCCGTTCGGATGGCGTTTTTCGGGTGTTTTCGAAGACTATTTCTTGCGAGTTTTTTTTTTTCTAGACATTTCCCTTATCTATTTTATAATTGTAGTTACGACATCAAACATATTATTTAGTTTCAATGAGCTTTTTTGAAAATATAATTATTTTATTCTAAAAACTTTATTACAAAGTAAACAATGTTTAAACCCTGGGCACATTCCGCGACTATTTAAGTTGGCTCCTTCATCATAAATTTAACTTTACACAATCAAAATTTAATTAGTTTGCCCCTATTTTGAATACACATCTTGGTGTACAACATTTTTACATTAGAATATTCAGAATGACAAAAACAACATTGTTTACGAATGTTTTGGAAAGCCCTCGTACATTGTAAATTCAAAGCACAAAAAAAAAAAAAAAAAACAAAAAACAAAAAACAAAAAAAAACCCAGTAATTCCCATTTCACATTAGAGTTTGTCAAATTTCTAAAAAGCACTTTTAAAAAGTTACTTAGTTTTTTGGCATTTTACATATTTTTTTCTCTTTTTCTTTAAGTATGATGTACGCAGTACAGTTAAGGTGTTTACTGGAAATATCGGCAAATTTTTAAGATAAAAATGCATTTTTAACAAAAATGGGCGATTCTTTTTTAGGACTCTAATTATTTACTGATATCAGACAAATGAAACGTGGCTTAAAACTGCATGTTGAGGACGATTAGACTTTTTATTTAGACTTGTCATGGTATGTGGCAGTCACGTGATTTTAGCAAATATTCTTGTAGTATTGAGGTCATCTATAAATTCCAATATTGCAACGACATAACCAAGTTTAAAATCTAAGTTTAATTTATAATTCTTTTCAACACTCTTTGTAGTTTGTAAAAAAGTGCTGCAAACCTATGTAGATTCTACTATCAAATTGCTAAAATTTCATTTGTTAGACCGCATGATGAATATTTTGCTGGTCAGCTACATTAAATATAAATATAATTAATTCATTTGCAAGATTTCATCAGTTCACAGCTCTTTTCAAATATCTTAATACTTCTTGCGTTTATGTGTAAAAGATTGTCGTGATCTATGGAGGGTATGCCCTTGCAATACATCGATTTATTAAGATCCTTCTATCACCCTCCAATGAATCTACATACAAATATACTGCAGTATCACATGTCTAGGGATGAGTATATGAATAAAATCGTAAATAGACATCGCATCCAAGTTAATTGCTACTTTTATATCTACAAATAATTTTTTTTTTCATTTCAAAATACATTTTTCATTGTATAAAATATAACTTGATCCGCCTCTCATTGCACGAAACTACGTCAGATTTTACAATATGACGTCACGTAGACAAGTGCATTGCGATAAGTGAATTGCTTATATCTTCCTGTGACTAACTAACGACAAAACTGCATGTTATAGTAAGTGTTGATGTAGACTAAAGCAATCCAAAAGTTAAAAAAATTAAATCATTTCATTTTGTGGTAAGAGCCATAGCTGCCTCTACGACGACACGGCCGACTCAAGAATTTAAAAGGAAATCACCTGTTTCTATTTATAGATATACCTTTTCAATTCAAGATCAGACTATGTAATATGATTTGAGGGCGAATGTTATATTTTCATAGTTGCAAGTATGTCAAATGACAATCATTTAATTTGTTCAATACTCTAATTCTGAGACAAAAGATTTAGAAAATCAATTAAAATAAAACAAGTAGCTATGAATTTGCAAACTTTAATGAAATAGTTTAGGACTGTCTTTTCCCGAGATACTTTCAAAGTGTAATGTGTATATTATAACTTTCTGAAATTATGTATATTATAAAACGTAATAAAGAAAAACGTAGAAAAGATACACAAAAAAATTAAAGAAAAGCATAAATGGAAAAATGTGGGGCTCGAACTCGCAATCACCATATTTACATTCCAGCAATCATACCACTGCGCCAACGAAGTGAATGACGTGGATAGATTTAAGACAGATTGCTAAATCTTACGATTATATAAGAAGAAAAATTGAATATATATTTTCATCATTTTCAATATGAAGACCACCTTTAACCAAAATTATCTAAATGTAATGAAGTGCAGTCATATCCAAATAAAATTATTCAAAAGTTGTTTTTCTGGTTAAGGGTGGTCTTTGGCAACAGTGTGTCATCTTTAGGTGGATACCTCAATATTTACTATATACTCCATACAAATTGGATAATTTTCATATTTATCATATGAGGGAACTATTAATATTGAAATATCAATATTGTGTGGTTTGGTTTTACGCATGTGTAAACTAAGATTGTATGACAAAATTTTGGTTAAACAATGAATTTCAGAAATCACTAGTAGAGTAGGCGAAAATGCCTATCAAATGCGTTATGGCTCTTTGTAGAAATGATATTTTTGTATGATGTCATAGTAACATTTCTGTTAGCTTTCAGTTATGTTAAAATCGCGTTCTCCATGAAAACCCGTTTGTAGTTATTTGATGAAGATGAGGAAATCACGAAAGACTTGTCTCTTACAAACCAAATTTAGCAAGTTATTTGCACGTCTGTTATAAATGATAAGAAGATCAAATCCATTTTTCTGAGGATGTTTTCATTTATCGCATTGATTTCATTTAGCACCATGCCGCATCAATGTTTCCACCACAGAAAAATGTCCATTCTTTGACGCTAAATTCAGAGATAACTGACCATTAATATCGTATTTGTTGATGTCAGCTCCGTGCTCAATAAGTTTTTCTACAACAGAAAGATGACCTTTCCATGAGGCTAAAGATAGAGGTGACCAGCCATTAATATAGCAATTGTTGATGTCAGCACCATGTATAATAAGTTTTTCTACAACTGGATATTGGCCTTTCCATGACGACAAAAGTAAAGGTGACCATTCATTTTTATTACACTTATTGACGTCTGCACCGTATTCTACAAGCTTTTCTATAACTGAAAGATGACATTCCTGTATCGCTAAAAGCAGAGGTAACGAACCATTATTATCACACTTGTTGATGTTGGTACCGTTTTCCTTCAATTTTTCTACACATAGGACATGACCCATTGAAGGTACTTCAACGTTTGTTTCAACAACGGATGTCTGACTATCCTTTGATGACTGACTATTGACATCACATTTGTTGATGTCAGCTCCGTGCTCAATGAGTTTTTCTACAACTGAAAGATGACCTTTCCAAGACGCTAATGATAGAGGTGACCAACCATTAATATAGAAGTTGTTGATGTCGGCACCGTGCATAATAAGTCTTTCTACAACTGAAAAATGACCTTTCCATGACGATAAAAGGAGGGGTGACCAACCATTATTATAACACTTGTTGATATCGACACCGTGTTCAATAAGTTTGTCTACAATTAAAACATGGCCTTCCCATGACGCTAAAAGGAGAGGTGTCCAACCATTTATATAGCAGGTATTGGTGTCTGCACCGTGTTCAATAAGTTTTTCTACAACTGGAAGATGGCCTCCCCATATCGCTAAAAGCAGAGGTGACGAACCATTATTATCACACTTGTTAATGTCGGCACCACTTTCAATAATTTTTTCTACAACGGGACCATGACCCCCAAAAGACGCTTTATGTAGAGGTGTTAACTTATTTTCATCGCACTGATCACATTTAGCACCGTGTCGAACTAATGTTTCTACTATATTCAAGTGACCACGTTTTGATGCTAAATGCAGAGATGACTGACCGTAAATATTACAAACATTGACATCAGCACACTGTTCAATAAGTTTTTCTACAACAGGAAGATGGCCTTCTTCGGATGCAAAATGCATCGGAGTTGATTCATTTATATCGAATTGATCACATTTAGCACCGTGCAAAATTAATTTTTCTACGACTGGTAATTGACCATTTTGTGCTGCTAAATGCAAAGAAGACCGACCATTACTGTTACATTTGTGGACGTCAGCACCATGTTCTATTAATTTTTCTATAACAAGAACAAATCCTCCAAATGAAGCAAAATGAAGGGGTGTTAAATTTTCTCCATCGCATCGATCACATTCTGCACCGTGCAAAAGTAATGTCTGTACAACGGACAAATGCCCATTTAATGAAGCTAGATGCAAAGATGATGTACCATGAATTTCACACTTGTTGATGTCTGCATCATTTTTCAATAAAATTTCTACAACAGGAACATGACCTTCCAACGACGCTCTATGTAGAGGCGTTACTTTATTCTTATCGCATCGGTCACATTCAGCACCGTTTCGAATTAATGTTTCTAAGACCAGTGAATGGCCATATAGGGATGCTATATGCAAAGATGACCAACCTTTTATATCACACTTGTTAATGTCGGCACCGTGCTCAATTAGTTTTTTAACGACTTCCAAATGACCGAATCTTGACGCCATATACAAAGGAGAAATTTCCCTTCCATTACATCTGTTACAATCAGCACCAAGTTCAAGTAAGTCTATTACTGTTCTGAGATCTCCGGTTCTAGCTGGTGTCCATAAAGCAGGGTAAAAACTTTTTTGAGGATTTAAATCTGCTCCAATATCAACTAAATACTTTACAACGTCATGTTTCTTTCTCAAGCAAGCAGCAATCACTGGAGTTATGTATCGATGTTTATTGTGCGATGGTTTGACATCTCCTACAGGCATTAAATTGATATTTTTCTTTCCAATGTTTTCTACCAGAATTTTCACCATATCTAAATTTCCATTGAAACACGCCAAAACAAGAAGTTTTACTTGTTCTTCGGGTGTAGTTCCAAAAATGATATCTGATGTCTGACATGTTCCCACCAATTTTATAAAATATTTGAGCAAATCGAGGTGACCGTAATAGACTATGAAACTAAGAGCACGTATTTCATAAATTTTCTTTTGATCAATGCATTTTAGGCCGAGGAGAAGATTTTGTCTTTCAGACTCTCTCTGTCCTTCTGTTTCGTCGATTTCTTTTTCACTTTCTTTCTGTGAGTCATAAACTACATTATTAAAACTTTCTTTCCTAGGTAATAAGAAAACAGTTTTGACATCTTCATATGGCACTTTTTTCAAAATGTCCATGAACTTTTGTTTAAAGACACGGTCCCTCAGTGCCTTATTTAAAAAGACATCGTGTAGTTTCCCAGCTTTAACATCAACATACAATCTTTTTGCAAGTTTATCATACTGGGACTTGTTTAATTTGATGCATTTAGCGTCAATACATGTATCTTCTTTGGTGTCTAAAACAACTTTGTTTGCAATAAAATTACTGTTCATATGGTCCAAAATTTGGTCAGGATACTGTTGGCCATATTGATATGCAACAACTTCAAATATTGAATCATGGATAAATGTATATCTTTCATGATCCTTTGTAATGTAGGTGTCTATTAAGTGTGACAATTCCTTAATTATTTCCCAATTTTCAGTGTTTTCCTTAATTTTACAGGATCTGCATACTTCTTGGAACATTTTGCTTTTACTAAGCATTTCTTCAGATAGGCAATTATTGTTAAGCATGCAGAGAACAATTGATAAATATTGTATTTTATTTCTCTTCTGAATCTTATTTATTTCTGATTGCAAGCACTCGGATGGACGGGTAAAAAACTCTTTTCCATATTTTCTAACGCTTTCGTCACTGCTAAACATTTGACAAAGAAGTGGAAACATGAAGACGTCCTCTCTGTGCAAAAGTTTTAAATCTATTTCACATGAAATCCCTGCATTGTTCATGTGAGATTCAAATATACCTTTTTGATCTTCCGAAGTAAGAATGTTCTTTTCATTCAAATTCAAGATTTTATCAACTTCAAGAAACACTACATCTAATACCTTTGCCTCATTGTATACTGCCAATCTACAGGACATAAGAAATTTTGAATTTCTGTTAAGAACATTTTCGATTTGTTTACTATGTCTTTCTAAATCTGACAACAAATTTCTTTCTAAAGTAAATACACCTAATACATCGTCTATGACAAATATTTGTGGTCTGTTTAGGTCACCATAGTTGATGATTTCCTCAGGTTTGGAGATTGGAACAATCTGATACTCGGACTCCAGCTGTAAAGCGACGTGGCGGATCAAAGCCGTTTTTCCAGACCCAGGAGGCCCAACCACAGCAACAATTTGATGGGATATAAAAAAGTCTTTCATGTCTCCATATGAGGAAGTTTCAAAAAAGACTCCTTTCTTCCAAGAATCCAATATTTTTCTATGTTGATCTGGAAATTAAAGAGGCCTTGTTGAAAAACCATGTTCAAAATGTTCTTCATTTTATGAAGAACAGCTTTACCTTCTTATATCTTAATTTATTTAGATAAACGATTACTGCAATTTTACCATTTAAAGATTTTATAAAAGTTATTGCTATTGACTTTTCCTCCTATTCAAACACGTATTTTGACAAAAATATTTAGGGTTTTTTCAATATTTACTGAACTTAACAGCTTGAGAACCTTATTGAAAGCAATGACGTAGAATTTCATCATTGTCCTTTATATAAAATTTAAAAGTATATTAAAAGATATGAAAGGTCAATTAAAATACGTTAATACTTGAAATATTCACCAACTGTTCAAAATTGTTTGTTGAGATCTTGAATTCGTAAAACTATAAGAAATAAATTGTTAAAAGTATTTCTCAAAAGTATATATATATATATATATATATATATATATATATATATATATATATATATATATATATATATATATATATATATATATATATATATATATATATATATATAATTATGTAATTAGCACTTCACCAGAGTACACCGATAGACCGGACGCAATTCATAGCGCTCCGGATTTCTTTCTTCACAACTGTTTATAAACTTCAAATTAAACATGAAACACTGTAAAAATTTAGTGTTTGGTAGTTTAGTAGTAGTGCTAGTTGTTTTTGTTTCTCTGTTTCCTTTGTTTTTTTGACAAAAAACAAAAAAAGGTCTTCAGACGTTTTTATTGAGGGGGCACAAGCATAAAGTATCTATGTTTAAAATAGTAATCTATATATCGGCCAAATTATTGGTGGAGGGGGGGGGGTCCCCCCCCCCCCGTTCCTACGGCCATGTATTGTAAATTTAGCGTATACGAGAAGAAACAACCATATATTTAAGGAATCACTGTCTAGTTTGTTGGGTATGCAAGAGCATCATCGGCAGTTGGGAACTTGGGATAATTTATGCATGACGGGTGAAGTTGTAAATAATAGTAACAAGAAATCGTCATAGTTAACTTTCAGGTTATCACAAAAAACATTTGCAAATTTTAATAATATACGACTCGCGATCACGACAACGATGTTCTCTTTCGCTAGTCAAATCATTACAAAGTTGCGTCCTTCTCCTCCGTTGATCAAAATGTCTTCCTAAACGAGAACTGTAAAGCATTAATTTTGAGTCATTGGTGTATTAATTGATCATGTCTTTTGTGTTTGTTTGATACATAAATTAAGTACCAAAAATCATTTTCGTTGGGCTCGATGATTATGAAAATGCATTTTAAACAAAAGGAAACATCGATGGAATATACAGGTCTATAAATCAACAAACTTTTACTTGTATGCACACTTTTTCCGTGTACCCGGGTACTCGATCAGAAAATCGTCCGAGTAACCGATTATCAAATTTTGACCGATTTGACATTCCTAATATATATATATATATATTTATATTTACTTATCTTATCATTGGTCATTTGCAAAATAATTTTATTAAAAACATTCTGATTGTATACAGTACACAACTACTCTGAAGGTGATATCGAAAAGATGCTTGAATTTCTGATTGACAATATCTATGTGGTTTTTGGAGACCAGGTCTTTCAACAATCTATTGGAATTCCCATGGGTACCAATTGTGCCCCGTTATTAGCAGACCTATTTTCATAATCATATGAAGCAGAATTTGTTCAGAATCTTATATGTGAAAAGAAGAAAACACTTGCTGTGGCCTTCAACTCGACGTTTAGATATATCGACGACGTCAATTAACAATGGTTATTTCCATTCTTATGTCGATACGATATATCCCGGTGAGGTTGAAATAAAAGATACGACAGAGTCTGACACATCTGTTCCATATTTAGATGTTTTAGTAGAAAAAGACGTTAATGGTAATCTAACAACAACGCTTCATGATAAACGTGATGGCTTCCCTTACTTATGCAGCAATATACCTTTATCACCTTCATACGGGGTTTATATCTCTCAGTTGATTCGATACACAAGAGCATACTCTACGTATGATCAATTTCTAAAACGAGGTAGGTTATTGACAAACAAGTTGTTGAAAAAAGAATATCAGCAGTCTCGTTTAAAGTCATCACTTCGTAAGTTCTATGGTCGATACAATGACCTTGTCAGTAAACACAATCTATCATTAAGTCAAATGCTGACTGACGTTTTTCATACTAATTGTTAGGCCATTATTTACACAATGAATTGTAGACTGATTTTCTGTTATTCCCCGGTCATGACAAGGAGCACACAGTGGGTGTGACCGGTTGGCAGGAGATGCTCACTCCTCCATGGCACCTGATCCCACCTCTGATGTTTTAGAGGTCTGTGTTTGCTCTGCCCCAAAATTTGTAATGTTTAATGGACTTTTGAGTTTGAATACTGTTCGTTGTTACCATATATATATATATATATATCTCCAAAAATTGAAATAAAGTCTCAGTAATTGGATTACAATATTAAACAAATATAAAAAGAAAACACAAGAATTCTCTGTAAAGCTTTAGCGCTTTCATTAAAAATCTTCAGAAGCTTTACATTACAAAAATGTATACACAACGGTAACATAGTAATAATGATTATGACGTTAAACTAAGCGGAACGTTTAATGTCTATATTGTGACGTCATAGATAAAATACTGCAATGATAATGAAAAAGTTCGGGAAAATCATAGGTAGTTTATAAGAGATTTGTCTATATTCAGGTGTACTGATGTGTTGCTTATGTACACGTACACGGGCATGTAGACTGTTGCCAGTTTCACCAATATAATATTCTTTGCATCCAGGACATGTGATGACGTATATGACATCTTTCGTATCACATGACATGTTGGCATTAACTTTAAATTTACGCCCGTTAAAATTATATCTCGTCCCTTCTGTAATGTAGTCACATGTGCCGCATCGAGGGTCCGTACACTTTGACACTGTATAATTATGGTCAGCGAATTGGGAGGAACAAAGTATTCTCTTAAGGTTTTTGAGCTGACGTTTACTGCTGATAAAACGACAGTTTTTGTATGTAGTTTTCGTTTGTTCATCCTCTCTAAGTAAGCTATTTAATTCATAAACAATTGAATGGATGTTTTTATTTCTCGGATTGTACGTGTGAACAAAGGGTATTGTTTCTCCGTCCTTCGCACGTGGTGTGTTTGAAAGTAATTGTGTTCTATCACACTCCTTGGCTTTCATAATACTATTATCTACCAGTTGCTCTGGGTATTTTTGGCTCAATAAATACAATTTTAATTCCTCCAAACGGATATCCCTCGTATTAATATTGCTCATAATGGTACAGATCCTTCTTGCGAGATTATATGGTATAGCCGTTTTAGTATGGTGGGGATGGCACGATCCGAAATGCAGATATTGGTGTGTATCTGTCGGCTTATAGTATCTTTCCGTATTTAGGCTGGTATTATCTTTTGATATAAGAACATCGAGAAATGGCATTTGTGTATCATCTGTTTCCATCGTGAATTTGATATCCGAGTTCATTTGGTTTAGTAGATCGTAAAACTCCGATAATTTGTCGACATCATCATCCCATAAGATAAAACAGTCGTCTAAAAATCTTTTCCATTTAGACTGTATATTCTAAGCAGATTCTATTCCCCACAACGAACATAATTGTTCATGTAACTTATTTTCTAAATAACCTAAGGTTAATGTTGTTTAGGTAGGTGCGACTTTCGTCCCCATCGCAGTTCCCTTAGTCTGATGGTAATGATGGTCAGAAAAAGCAAATGAATTGTTTTCTAGAACTTATTTAAGTGCTTCTAAAATAAAATTCCGTTAGAATCTGTCATTTTTACATCGGGATAATTTTCCATCCAAAATTTTACAGCTTCCAATCCTAATTCTGTAGGAATATTAGTATATAAACTTATGACATCAAAAGTGACAAGTTTTGTGTTACAGGTGATCTGAGTAGGTAAATGATTTATGAAATCCAGATCGTCTCTTACAAAGCTGGGTACTTTTTGACAATATGGTTTTAAAAGTATATCCAATAAGTGACTCAGTCTTTGTGTTGATATGTTTGGTCCTCCTACAATGGGTCTGAAGCATAAATCACCTGGATCAAGACACGTAATACACACACTATTTTGATTTGCTATGGCGTCCTTAATAATTTTAGACTTGTGAATTTTAGGTAAACCATAGAATTGGCTCTCTCGGAATTCATAGTTTGTCAGGCAGTCCTGTTCTTTATTTGTTAAACCTTCCGATAGTGATCCATATACCAGCTCTTTTATTTTAGTAATTGTTTCTTTTCATGACAATTGTGCAGTCTTTCATAAAAGTTGTTGTCTTGTAACATTTGTAAGATTTTATTTTTGTAAAAATCCTTATTCATTAACACAACTCCACCTCCTTTATCAGCCTCTTTTATAATGATAGTAGGGTCATCACATAGGCTTTTAAGAGCTTTTTCCTCTTCCTTAGAAAGGCTGGGTTTGATATTCCTGGGTTTGTTTGGAAATTGAATATTTTCTAATGTGTCGCAAACGGCATCCAAAGTTCGATTTCTTCCTCGTTTTGGATTAAACTTAGATTTGTTTCTTACCAGGTCTATTTGTTCTGCTTCTTGAGACTCGGAATCAGATTCATTGGTATCACTTTTATGAAAATATTCATATAGCCTGAGTCGCCGAGTATAGGCTTTAATTACATTCCTGGGAGCATCCCTGGAATTGTTGTTGTTAACAATTGTGGTACTTGGTTCTTGTATCTTTGGCCTTGGTTGATTTTGCCTCCTCCTAAAAAATAATTGCGTACCCCTCTTCCAATATACATAGTTCTTTCGTTTCTGTAAAAGTTTGGTGGACGCCTACTTCTAACATATCCTCGGTAATTTTCATTTTGTCTGTTATTGTCCTGATTCCGCCTTTTTATGCCTTTGTGGTACTTAGGAATCTGTTGATTTTGTGGAAAAGCACTACAAAGGTTTTACTTCCGGATTCCGCTTAGGTTAACGTCATAATCATTGTTACTATGCTACCATTGTATATATTTTTGTAATGTAAAGCTTCTGAAGATTTTTAATGAAAGCGCTAAAGCTTTACGGAGAATTCTTGTGTTTTCTTTTTATATTTGTTTAATATATATATATATATATATATATATATATATATATATATATATATATATATATATATATATATATATATATATATATATATATATATATATATATGTTTGTCACATTTTATTTATTTGCATTTATTGATTAAATATATTAAACAAAATTGGTTATTATATCATTATTGAATGACCCTCGTATTATTGATATATACAAATAGAAAAAAAAATACTTGATAAATTGTGAGACAATTGACAAATAAAGTGTTTGAAAGACGATCATAAATAGACACGAAAGATTCTTTGAAACCGCTGTCTTCTTTTGTGAAGGACGGGAAAGGGTGAATGTAGTAAATGTAGTTTAGAAAAGTTCTAAATTATATTTCACACAAAACCAACTCTTTAATACCCTGGATTTCAGTCTATTTAGCGTTTTGTTGTCTTACCAGTAATACTGAAACGTATGTAACTTCTTTCTTGGTATAACTATATCACAAAAAATGTAAGAACCTTCGGGGGGGGGGGGGGGTGGAGAAGTTGACAATTGTTTGTAAATTCAGCAGTTTTAGTGAAGAATACCAAAATACCTCTGACGTTTTCCGGTATGCTTATTGATTTGTGCCTCTGTAAATCTCTTTTTAATTCATTCTGAAATTCCTTTTGTCTTAGAGAAGATATGCTCAGTTTTTCTTCTAATGTACCTGCAAATTAAACAATCAATATACATTTATCATTTATCATGATTCCAAGTAAGTAACATCAATTTAACTGGTAAACTTATGCTACTCATAATTAGAAGGCTTTATACCGTTTAAGTATTCAACATAGATTTTTTTTAAACATTGTATTTAACTTTCAAACCACAATGGTTTAGTCACGCCAAAGTCCGATGATGCAGGAAAACAATTTATCTTTATGACGTCATAGTACTTCTGCACCAAACTGTGAAGATTCGCCATTCCAAGGTCCGATTGTTTAAAATTCATACCAACGAATATTAATATATTTGATCGCCAAAGTGAAATGTTTACTGAAATACGCAAAAACATACTGAATCACTAGCTCTAATTTCTCAAGTGGGTACGAGGCTAATCTTAATCTCTGGGATTGGTGCGAGACTATCCCTAATCGCCGACAAATATGTAACATCCTTATAATACATATTTTTTTCTACTAATTTCCATCGCAATGCTTTATTCAAAGAATTCAATTTGAATTTTTAGAAATGTGAAAATTAGGACCACATCAATGTCTCTAAAAATTAATTACCAGTTATAAAGAAATGTACTTTTTAAAAGGATGAGATCAGATTAAATCATACAGAGAGTAAATTTAAAATCCCTTTTCGGTATTAAAAACATGGCAACCATTACAGTGCCTGCAACATTATTGTTGACAAACCAATCGTGTAGTATCGTTCGTGTAACGTGCGTGATTGTTCGAGTAACGTGAGAGATCGTGCGTGTATCAGGCTCAGTCGTTTGTGGTTTTAATCGTGCGTGATCGTGCAAAGAGCAAGAGCCACTTTGGGCGTTTTTTGGCCCTGAGAATTTCTGAAAAATCGAAACTGCTCATTTTTGGTTGAAAATGCAGTATTTATAACTTGGACCCTTGGTGACCGTGTATTTATTAAACATGACGTAATTTTCTCTTGAGTCAATGCATTATGACGTCATAAAATGCGTCATTTTACCCATGTCCTGTAAATTCCCTTAAAAATGACCAAAAGTTGACGTATTTTTTCAATATTTCATATAGAGCACAATCTCTGATCCAAAATATGCAATTACATAATGAAAGATCTGTTTCTGAAGATCACAAAACATGTTTTTATTTTTGGATCGTGGGCTGTGCTCATATCTTAATTCTTTGCTCAAGGTAGTCAATTCGAGAACATTGCCTTTTCTCAAAGTCTGATTTCTAAAACCTGGATTCTCAAAAAGAAATCTTGTTACAAGAAATGAAAGCACCAGTCTCTACTTTATTTTGATGTATGAAATGGAACAGAAGGTGATAGTCAATTAACTGATATAAGGACGGGGCCATTTTATGCATAAAGTGAACCTAGCTCTTTCGTTTTGTAAGTTTTTTATCGGAATGTTATTTGTTAAACAAGCAATTCGCTGGTCTGCTTTTTTTTTTAATCCAAATAAAATAAATGAAGCGCGATTTACATAATTAAAAAAATTAAACGAATATCACTTGTAAGATGAAGTTTGATTATAATTCTACCAAATCAACTTAATGCTGAGGAATAACATGAGATGTGACGTAGGCATCACGTGATTCAGTTTTTAAAGCAAATTAAATATGAATACAAGCCCATACTTTTCTCCCTTGGGAGGGAGGGACGGGCATGTTATTCCTCAGCATTAAGTTGATTTGGTATACATGTAACTATAATCAAACTTCATCTTACAAGTAATACTCGTTTAATTTTTCGATTCTACCAAATCAACATTGCTGAGGAATACTATGAGGTTTTAGAGAATGTGTTCATATTTAAAAAATTTTCAAGTAATAAAAGAAAAGTAATAAATTGAAAAGAAGTACAACTTTTTAAAAGAAATTCAGTCCATTTAATATTACTTATTATTATTGAAAACCATATATACATACAACCAAAGTAATGCTTATTTCTTGAACTCTGATAATTTATTTGGTGAAAAACCCTTCTGCTCTTTTACAACAATGTTTCTTTTGTAAAGTCTTTGAAAAGTCTGTGCATTTGTCCACCCTGCATTTCTCAAAATGTCTGCAATAGGAACTCCACATTTCTGTGCTGCACTAGTTCCTGCTGCTCGCGTAGAATGGGGTTTAAAAAATTTTATATCAATTCCTGCTGCTATCATAACACATTGATCCAATAACTTATTGTGTCCCTTGTTACACCTTTGTGTAGTTTCATAGTTCTCACAAAAAGTTTATTGTTTTCTCTGATAGTTCGAGTTCGCAAGACATAAGTTTGAAGAATTCTAACTAAACATAATGTTTCGTCCTCTAAAAAAATTTCAATAATTAATCATTTAAATGAAAAGTAGGTCTGGTTGTCTTTAACAAACTGTCGTAACATACGTTTACAACATTGCTCTCAAACAATATATCATCTTCCATTAACAAATGAAGAGTTTGTCGCCTCTGACCTATCAACAAAGATAGCATCACACATTTTAAAGTTAATTCTTTAAGGGAAAGACACTCCAAATGTTCCATCTTTTTCAGATATTGAAACACAATATTTACATCCCAAATATGTACATTTTTATGAAATATTGGTTTTTTGACAATAAATCCCTCTCATAAATCTTTGAATTTATGGATTGGAACCCAGATTAACATCACCTAAAGTCAAAAAACTTGACAGTGCTGATTTTGCTGTGTTAATAGCACTATAACCTAAGTTTCTATTTGCTAAAGATTGTAAGAATTCCAGCACTACTTTTATAGGGGGCGTAAATGGATCACTTTGAATTCGTTCACAAAATATTAACCATTACTTGAGATATGTCCAATATTGAATTCTTGTTGATTTTCGCCAGGATGAAGTAATAGTGTTGATAACTTTTGTTGATAAGTTTTTGTCCTGGAGAAGTTTCCTTATAATCGGAAACACCCTACCTTCATTTTGCTCAGAGGATGAAGACGTGCAACATCTGTCGGCATAATTAATGTATCTTTCCTCTTTGGGATGATGTAACACTGAACTACCACCAGTTTCAGTAACTTTGGGAACCAGCACTGATTCGAAAATAGGGGTGCTATCAACACTACCTCTGCTTGATCCATTTCTATCTTCTGTAGGATTTGTTGTAGAATACTGAAAGGAGGAAACAAATACATTAAATGATTACTCCACGGAATGGAAAAAGCATCTACAGCTATTGCCATTGGATCAGGTAAATATGCAACATATTTTGGTAAATTTTTGTTAATTCTTGATGCAAACAGATCTATTGCTATGGTTAAGGGGTACCTCTGACTGATAACATCAAATATATCTTAATTGAGCATCCATTCCAAATCATCATTTAGTTTTCTTGAGAGTTTATCAGCTTGCACATTTTTAACACCAGGTACATGTGTAGCACTTATCCAAATGTTTCTAGAAATACACCACTCCCACATATCTTTACACAAATTGTTCAACTCTTCCTTCCTTCCTCCCATTTTATTTACATATGATACTGCTACCATACTGTCCAATTGAATAGCAATATGTTTATCAGTGCAAGCACTGAAAAATGATTGTAGAGTTAGAAAAGCTGCTTTTAGTTCTAAAACATTAATATGTGATCTCTGCTCAATATAAAACCAATGTCCTCCTGTTTTTTTTTTTTGTTTTTTTTTTGTATTGGGAACCAAACAACCCCAACCTAATTTAGAACCGTCTGTTTGGATAACAATTTGGGGATTAGACAATTGTGGATAACTTTTACACATTTCTGCATTATCAATCCACCAAGTAAGTTCTTTTTCAGCATAACCTGACAAGATAAATTTCCCATCAAAAATTCCATGGTTTTCTTGAAGATGCTTATTCTTTTCTATTTCCAGAATCTTTATATGTAATGGTGCATATGAAATTGCTGGTTCAGCAGCCGCAAATTTTCCAATGATTTTGGAAAATTCTCGGATTGAAATTTCATGCTTACGAAGTAATTTTTCACAATCTTGAATTATGTCCTTTGCTTTTTCTGGTGTAAGAGAAATTGTCATGTTTTGAGAATCTAGCAAAAATCCTAGAAAAGATATGCTTTGTTTTGATACTAACACGGACTTCTCTGGGTGAATGGTAAACCCCAAATTGTCTAATTATGAAACAGTTTTTAGGACATTTTCTTGACATTCTTCAAAATTTTCTCCTTGCAAAAATGTATCATCTATGTAAATCAAACTTGAAAATCCATGTTTGAGTAACACTGAAAAGAAAGGTTTCAAAAGCTTGGTAAAGACTCTTGGACTGCTTGTTAATCCCATAGGCAATGCCGTGAATTCGTAGCACTGACCCTTCCATATAAAGCGTAGGAATTTGCGAACGTTTTTGTTTATGTAACCGAGCAGTAAGGATGATATGAAGAAATCTGATGTTGGTATTTTATTTAATGAAGTTTAAAAAGACATTGACCTATAACAAATATAAAGAATAAATTAGAGAAAAATACAATTTACACTATAGTTTCATAAACTTTGACAATAAGTTACCGTTTAATGCAGCATACAATATATTAGATAGAAAAAATGTTCTGTAGCAAAATGAACTTTGAACTTACAGACAAATATAAGAAATTACTCAGACAACTTTAACTGCAAAAATACAATAACGTATAAACTTTGCAATTAAAATATAATGTCAAGCTCAAAACTTGTATAGTAAAGTAACAAATAAATAAATATGACAGTTACATACCACAAGATGCAGCTGATATACGCTGGATAGATATCTTCTTTATTAAATGTAATACTGCCCAATTTTGCTTAGTTTGAACGGTTACTTATACTCAAGGTAAATTAAAACTATTGGATAATGTCAAATGAACCAATGAAATTGAAGATAAAAATCGACTCAATCCGATGCGCAAAAGAATTATATTACAAAAAAATTTAAGATTACTTTAGAAGAAACGAAAAATAGAATGATCCCAAAACGAATAAATACATAAGAGATAAATATTAAATTTGTACTACCACATTTACATTAACTGAGTAATATGCATATCTTAAATCAACTGATGCAAACCAACAGTCTTTTTTCATTATGCGTAATGCAGATTGGAAAGTGTCCATTTTAAAATGGTGATATTGGATATCGTCATTCAGTTCTTTCATATTAAAAATGAGTCTGCTTGAACCATCCTTTTTTGGTCTAAGAAAAATGTTTGAGATAAAGTCATTCTCACATCTATCTACTTTCTGTACCACATTTTGTTTTTCTAATTTCAAAATTTCTTCATTTACAAGTTGAGTTTCTTCATCACTAAATCTAATTTCAGGTTTAGCTCTATTTTGTTGAGGCATGGTATCAAATTCAATTTTATATCCTAAAACAGTGTCTAATATCCACTTGTCAGAGGTTATACATTTCCAGTTTTCATAAAACTCACTGATCTTTCCTCCTTTAAAATTTTCAGGAACATTTAGTAAATTGTTCACATCAACTGGACGTTCAAACAAAGCATTTTCTGTGAATTTATCTTCACTACTATAACTACTTACACAATGATCTAATCTGGTTGTTTCCACTGCGGGCAGGGATTGGTCTATTTTTTGTTTGACATTGGCTTCCTGCCCTTGCTTCTCCCTAAAAAAGGGTTGTTGTTGTTGTTGCTGTTGTTTGTTTCCTTGTAGTTGAATCTCCCATAAGTATGTTTTGGCCCACCGTACTGTGTATAATTATAAAATTTTATTTGTTAAATAAACTAACTGTTAAATGTTTGCCGTTTGGTAAAATATAAAGCCACTGAGAAACAATTACCGTTAAATTACAGTATGATTACATAATTATAATAGTTGCTAGAATTTTATTAAGGCATGTGTAAAACTTGCCTTCTGTGTTTTGTAAGGGACTAAAGGTTGTGTCTCCGCCAATCTTTTCACTTGCATAATTTCATATAACATTTTCTGGTTCTGGAAAAATAAGTTTTTCGAATAAAGATCGTCTTCTTCGGCCATGTTGTTTGTTTTGGTTTGGGAATTATGGGTAACATGTGCCCTGGTTGGTCTGTCACTCAATGTTTTCGCGGTTGTCGATGCTCCGCCCCTTGAAACTTAAGCATCTCCAGCAGGCCTTGCGTAATCAACCAAGTCAACAGATTCTACAATTTCCTCTGAAATTGCTTCTGGTACAACAGTTATAGCTTGAAAAGCACTATTTTGCTGGGCTGAAATGCCCGCGACCACACTGTCGAAGACAGCCTCTACTGAATTATTCAGTGAAGGTCGCTCGGCCTGATTGGCCATTGTACACACAGGATATAAGTCAGCGATTCTAAACCCAAACAAAGTCACGTTGAGACAGCGTAAAAACTTGCTCCAACTATAAACACAATCTCCCGGTTATAAGTCAAACAAAAACACCAAAATCCTCAATCAAATTATGTAAATACGATCAAAATGCTGCTCAACGACATGAAGGGCTGTTTACTAGAATCACTGTTTACTACGCACTGAATCACGTGCCTATATCACATCTCATGGTATTCCTCAGCATTGTTGATTTGGTAGACTTGAACGAAGTAATATCACTAGTAAATAAGCACTATAGTAGGTCGTAAAATATTGTATTCTCTTCAATTAAACTCTGTGACCTTTAATGGTAAACCGTATTTAAGATGTTTAACAATTTCTTTTTTCTCTGATGTGAATTATATTTACTGCTAATTGTGGTCAAGATATTTCTTTATATCAAAATGCATATTTTTACAAAAAATAAATAATTCCCAATGTTTTAGTTACATAAATATATGCACATGACATGATCGTCGGGGTTACTTTTATCAGTGTTTATCTCTGAAACTTACTCTATTTTTATAATTTCTGCGTATGAATGATTTATAAAATAATTGTTAATTTTAGAAATTCACAGATGGAAAGATAAAGCTATACTTCATCTTTATGCCATTTTTAATATCATCCCTCTTACTGCATATAAAAAAAATCTAATAGAATCAAAACTCACGGCCCACCTATATTATCATCTGATAGAACAGGCAACAATCGATCATAAATTACATCTTTTTACGTATCGATTGAAAAGAACAAAATCAATTTACCTAAGTCGGAAAATTACGTAAATATATATTTGTAATCTAAAAGTTATTATAACTAATAAGTCTTATTTAGTTCCCAAAATATCCATTTCAAATTTTTTAAAAAGTTTTCCAAAGTTGGTGAATAGTATCAATAATTATTTGGAATCTAAAATAACTATTATGCCTTATTTCGTTTTGAAAATATCCACTCCTAAATATTTTTCACTATTTTGCGTGAAGAATCGTGCATTTGCGTTAGCAATCGTGAAAGATCGTGTAACGTGTAGAATCGTTTGCGTGAAGGATCGTTCGTGTAAAAGGTTTAATCGTGCGTTAATCATGCGGAATCGTTCGTGTAACGTGATCGTTCGTGTAAGTTGTCAACAATAACGTTGCAGCCACTATACCAACCAGTCAGAAATATCACATTTTGTTCTTGGTATCTGCTATGATTATTTCTTTATCTTTGGTTGGATTTCAATCTGTAATTGTTTTTATTTTTAGTGTATGACTTTATAAAAATGAATGAATAAAATTATTGCTTTTGAAAACTTTGTTTCCATGGTAACGTATCTTACAGTTGAATTCCCAGATATGTTTATTTTGCATTTAGGACACCCTGGCTTTCAACTTTTAGAAACAGCCATTGCCATTTTTCGTATTGCTGCAGACTTTAACTATGGGACTTTAAACATGTTAAAAATGCTTTATTTCAAACTTTAGGGCATATTGCCATGGTGACTATGAAACATAGCAAAAATTTTTTACCTGATTTGAGTTTACGGTATAAAAGACCTTCATCATAGAGATTTCGGAGAAATTCTGAGACTGTGTATGCCACAGCTCTTATCTGAAATTTCAAGTCATAACAGAGAATGGCTCAACGATCAAAACGATCAGCTTACCCGAGAGGTGATTTATCTTGCTGGCTGTTTCTCTCTGATTAAGTTCCAAGTTTTCTAAAATAAGATAATAGACATTTAGTTGTGAGGCTTATATTTGTAGTCACTGATAAGAAAAATGAAAATCCCAAAATTTAGTAAATTCACAAGATAGGATATTAGCACATTTATCGTACAGTGAAACATTACAGAAAACCAAGATAATTCGGAATTTTAAGATATATTCTTTGAGACTCCTAAAACATCAATAATGGGACAAATAACAAATAGAATTTGATTTCAGATTTTTTTTTTTTCATGTTCATGATTCACAAGTACATATATATTCTTGCTACGGTTTTATTGTAAAATATATTGCAATTTTATCTTTATGTACTGATAAAACTCATTATTTTATGTAATGTACGTAAAGAAATATACTCTCAAGTATCCGAATGGATTTTTTAGTATCTTGATCATCAGCATATTGTTTGGCTATTTGGTCTCTGTAATACTTTTCCTGGACGGGATCCATTGATATATATCTCAAAACATCAACTTCCTTCTGAAAATGATTTCCATTCGAAAGGATTGCATCCATTTCTAATACTGCACCTCGAACAGAATTCCAGATATCCGTAAATTCAAGGTTTGTTAGAGATAGTTTTGCAGAGTGAGCAGTCGTATTTCGGGCTATCCGTATTCTTTCAATATTTGCAGAAAGACTTTGATCATATAAATCTGGGTCATTACCCCAACCATTTTTGTGCGGTGTAATATTACATATGTTCCTTAAAAGAGTATACAACAAGGAAATGTCAAATTCGTCATAATTTCCAGTGTAGTACCCATTGTGGGGCAAAATTAGGTCTCTTTGTTGGGGAGTTAATCTTGTTAGATTTTGCTTCTGTTTCATGGCTACAGGAGCAAAAGTAAGTGGTGGAACCTCTTTGCGAAGAACATCTCTCAGCTGATCGGCACAGGGTCCAAGCAGAAGACGACAAACCCTGTTTACATTTGTTGTGCCTTCTGAACTGTAGGGACTGTTTGCAGTAGCCATGATTCAACCCTTTGAATGTCACATGACCTTTATACATCTAGAAGATAACAGTATACAATGTAAAAAAAAACTGGCTATAACAAAACAATTCCATGACACAATCCAATTCGATAATATTTAACACGGGATCCATGGGCCACATAGGTCACATGAGTCATAAAAAAATATATAGATGATACACTTTGTTGAAGTCTGAAACGTAATGTCCGTTTATTCTACAGCATAAACAAGATTAAAGTAACTAAGGTACTAAATATACTGTCAAGTTATCTTTATTTTTCCTACAAAAAATTACATACATGTATATCCGTGTTCACGGTTTTGATTAGATATAATAAACACTTCCTTAAATTCTGTGTGATTTACTGTCGACGTGTAAAGCTATTCTTGAAAAGAAAATGTCTCACAAGGTTGTTCCCTAAATATTATGTGAAATATGAAGATAAATAAGAGTAAACATGCTCAAAGACCAATTAGACAATACAATTTATAAGCAGACCAATTAAGGATCTCTGAAAGCAGAGGTGGGTTCAGGTGCTAAGGAATAGTGAGCATCCCCTAACGAATGGTCACACCCACCGTGCGTTCTTTGTCAAGTTCAAGTAAACGGGAAAATATCCTTGGACAATTCGGTGTGATTATAAATACCTTACGATTCGCATGAAAGACGTGAGTCAACATTCGACTTAACGATATATGTTTGTTAGTAGCTTACCTCGTTTTTAAAATTGAACGTACTTAGAACATGCTCGAGCAGATCGAAACAAAGGTGAGATAAACCCTATACCAGATGATAATAGCACATTGCTGTAAAAATAAGGGAAGTTGACGAAAGAAAGTTGAAATCATAGAGTTTAGCTGTTAGTTTGTCATTAATGTATTCTTCTAAAAAATATCCAAATATGAAACAGGTGTTCATGCTCTGTTGTGTCTTTTATCTTTAGTACAGTGGGATATATTGAATCAACGTATGACTGGAAATGAATATTGTTAATTGATAAAACGTCCTCCATATATCTAAATGTCGAAATGAAGACCAAAGCAAGAAATTTCTTTTAATGTGGACGTATTTGAATAAATTCTGCTTCGTAGAAATTTAAAAACAGGTCTCATTATAATGATCCACAAATCGTACCAACGCATGTCAATTTCAACAGATTGTTGGTAGATCTTCAAAGATAATGTCAATGAGAAACTCGAACATCTTTTTGAGATCAACTTCGAAGTACTTGTACATAGAATAAGAATGTTTTAACAAAATCATATGTAGCTCCTTTCTCAATAATGGCTTCCAAAAATACTTCATATTAATACGACGCATGTGCAGTGTTTCCATTTGTGATCAATAGTAACCAAGATTATATCCTTACATTCCCATATGAATCTAAATCCACCTATCTTTTCAGCCACTTTCGTGATATGCGGAAAAAATATTTAAAAACATTTTAAATTATGTCTAGCATCTTTCAAACATTAACTTTATAATTTAAAAAGTAGATTGGGTTTGAATATCTATATATCTAATACCTCTTATAGAATAATTACAAAAACAAACAATTCAAAAGCTCAACAGTGTCTTTGTCGTTTTTGTGGTAGGTTCCGCCTCATTGAAGGTAAAAGTCCATATATAAATTTTAGTACTTGATCTTTAAGCAAATATGATCTTAATTATATACAATTTTGCTTGTCTATAGAAGCTAACAATAGTGTTAAATTCTGCAAGTTACGTGTGAAATTAAGATAGCATATCAATTTTGTATCAATACTGTTAAACGAGTCACATAGAGAAGATAAATATATAACAACTTTTATTTACATAGTATTTCTTAAGTATAACATACTGTCTTAGATGTTAAAGAGGTCAATCAAAACCCAACCAGAAGTCTTACGCATTTTAAAAATCACCATTGTAGCTCTTTCCGTGTAACAGTAGTCATTGAGCAACCACCTGAAAAACGAGAGGTGGTTTGCTAGGTTTTGTGTTTCTATTATCCTCGTTGAAGTATTATTTGTGTTAGAACTTACAAATAAAACTATTTTGAGACACTTTGGAAAAAATGTTTTCCCTCTCCTTTTATACTTACTAGGATTGTCAAAGAAAGTTTGCTTTGTAATTTGTATCTTTCGTTATTTGTATCTTTGTCTTAGAAATCTAGTATATCGGTGCTATTATAAAAAAAATAATGCCATGTAACGTAGATAAAATGGCTTGATATTGACCTGAAAATCTAACATTGATCTACGAGGAAAAAAGTCGCCCGCGTGGCGCAGTGGTTAGAGCGTTCGCTCTAGAGTCGCGGAGTAAGGAGTTGATCCTTACGTCGCGAGTTCGAATCCCACTGTGGGACGCGGAGACCGGTCCCTCGGATGAGACCGTATAAACCGAGGTCCCGTGTCGCAGTAGGTGCTGGCACGATAAAGATCCCTAACTGCTCAATGGCCCTGAGTGCCGAGTATAGGTCAAAATTTGCAGCTCTCCACCGGCAAGTGGTGGCTTCTCCATATGAGTGAAAAATTCTCGAGAGGGACGTTAAACAATAAACAAACACATAAACGAGGAAAAGCGCTTAAGGACCGGTGGATGGCTGCAAATTTGGACCTAGATAGACATAGAGAGAGAGAGAGAGCATAGGAATAGGCCAGATTTTAGAGTTTCATTGGGATTTCGACAGAAGTCGGTCAAGTGATCAAAACCTATTTCATTTTTGTATTGTGTTACAAAGAAAATTTTGCACCTTATAGACTCCGTTGTAGCAGTGCAACTAATACACTTGAACGAGGTCGAGACCTTCCAAATGTCTTTGCTTTCCGTAAGCAGTTAAGTCTGAGCACGTGATTGATGTTATGTCAATTTCTTTACTATTGTCAATCAAGGAAACATATTGGCAAACTTCAAAATTAAGTATTAACAACTATACCATGAAGGATAAAGACCAGGAAGTCAGACTTTATCATATTATACTACAATCTTTTCTAAATTCGAGAAATAATTTTGTAATTATGTTTCTTTAGTCCTCACTCATGAATTTTCATTAAGAGAGATTTGAAAAAAAATAAATAAATAAAATTGGGTAGTTTTTTTTGTAGCAAACACAAATGTACAATTTGACATTAAGAAATATAATTGAAATAATTAATAATAATTAATATTATTGTACCCGCATTTCGTCATGTTGAAAGTCATCCTTAGGTCTTACAATATTTTTTCATTGTCACACGGCTTGATTAAACAAGATTCAAAGATATACTAAGCTTTTGACAGCAAACGTAAATAATACAGCAAATGAGTTAAATATCAAGTAATGAAAACATGTATTTGTTATTTTTCATTTGCATGTTGTACATACATAATCAGTAGGATTTGACAATGAAAGTGGGGGCATCTTTTAGCCTAGGCATATTTGTTCCTTGATTCCTTAATTTATGATGTCAAGTTCAATTTTGGCGTGAAATGAAGATAATTTATCAATGCATATCAATAGCAGTGAGGGTTAACAGAGTAATACTGAATTGATATGGGAGTAAATTCATTTTTGTGAATAAAAGTGGGGAAAAGCAATACTCAACAGAAAATTTGCAATGTGTCTATTAGTCACCTTGATACTGAAATTGCAAATGTTTTCTGCTAGTTATATTTATTTCCTTATCTAAAAGCTTGTACAGATTGTGCAGCAGGTAATTTAAACGTTAAAATAAATATTGAGAAGTGTCCTGATTTAACTGTGGTAGTGCGTTTTGACGGAATGAACGACAGAGCAAAACCTATTAATGCTTTAATTTGAAAGATCGGTAAAAATCTGAGAGACATCGATATGTATCATTAGGATTCTGAATCTTTATTCCTGTGCTATACTTGATATATAAAAGTCATCAGATGCAAATCCTTATTTCTACGACACGGTCCTAAATAACCAATATTTGTATTTTGCAAAATGTTTGCGCTTTGAGGTCTATACAAGAAAAATATGTATTTCCGTCATTGAGACTAATGGAGTTTATTTTTAGTAAACATTCGTCAAATCATTTGTTTCTACATCCGATCACTTACATAAAAAAAAAAATACAGAGCGTATCTGTAATATTTATAATATATGTAAGCGTTTAGAAAGAAGTGCAGAAAACCAAGTGGAACAGACTGACAGACAGAGAGAGGGACAGTCATAGACAGACGAGGAAGAAGCCTATAGTCCCCACCGATTTCACAGGTAGGGGACTAATTGAAAATTGTTTATTGAAAAATGCCAAATAACGACTTATTAACGCTCAAATATGCGTAATTATAAGTAAATCAAATCTTGAATCGATCATGAATAAAATTTGGGAAAATATATACTTACCAGCAATGTTGTCACATGTCTTTCAGTCCCCGTAATATGAAGAAATGAAATTTCAGTTGATCTCTGCTAAACATATTTATTTCCTTGTAAAATCTAGATTGTACAGATGACACAGGAACTGTTGTCAAGTGATCTAAAGTGTTAACAAGTGTCCTGATTTAAGTGTTGTAGCGTAGGCTTTGACAAAATGATCGACGGAATAAAACATAAATGTTTAAAGTTTGAATCTTAGTCAAATTGTGAAAAACATCGATAATTATTTATTATCAGGAGACTGAACATTCATATCTGTGCTATTCTTTGTTAAAGTTTTGCACTAAAATAAATTATACAGAGAAGGTATGTATTTTTCGGCCATTGAAACTAATGGAGTGTATCTTTGTTACAACCGTCAACAACAGTTGTCTGTATATTTACTCACTTACAAGCAAAGTATTGTGCAGAACGTTTTTAGGGAGTAATTGTCACTCAGCAGTAAGTCAGAAAGAAAGGTATTTTAATCTTTCTTTAGCTTAACAATCATAAATAAAAATGAAAAGAAAACCAATGTAAAATTTCATTTCATACTCCACAATTGTAATTGGCTGGCCTCAATATATATACAATGTTTCATCATTTCCACTGTAGATGTTTTACACAGGAACTCTATATAATAAATGTTTGTTAAATCTCATTACAAACTTATAAACAAGTCAACAGTTGATAAACAAAACTCTGTTGGTCCCATTATCAACACACTGATGTTTTGTTAAGGTCTCGTGAGTGGTGGTTGTCGTGAATTTTAGGTGTTGGGAATTTTAGCCATCAAGAATTCATAAAATGTCATAAAAAGGATTACAGGTTGCCAAGTTATGAAAACAATCTTTATGCTGACTAATATTAGAACTTGTCTTTATAAAAATTATCTTGGTTTGCAGAATTCATCATAACTATAACGTTTTGTAATAAACAAGTACTCAGTAGAGCTATCTGACAAAACTAAGCGGCCCCCTCTCTCTCTCTTACATAGCATAAGCATCTAGAAACTAACCAATCAAAATGTTTCATTTTCCTGACAATTCCTGACAGGCATGAATTATTATGGTTTAAACAATTATATATTCCTATTAACTATATACAAGGGTTGTCCGGTAAAATCGTGGACAAGTTGTCTAGAGTGAAAAAATAATCATCACTGTGTTCTTAAATTTTCACTACTTTTTAGTACATTTTTCATTAATATACAAAGCAAATTTCAAATAGATATCTCCTCAAGTAAACAAAATACGAGACTTTATGTTATGTGTGGTATCGCCTTACGTCGCACGGATTATAACGTAAAAGTATCATTTCCTTCTTGCTAAAAAAAAGTTGCATAAGCCCCACTTAAATTCGGGTATTTCATTGATGCACGTACTTGAGTTTCCCTTTATTCATCCATAAACAGTCGAGGAACCAATCTCGCACACACATGGGACCTTCTGAAGATTTATTAGTAAGGTATGGACAGTACTCTCACTATCATTCAATTAATAGGCTTAATATCTTATATCGACGGTCTACAGTGACAGCGTCTTTTGCTATTGCCAGTAGCTGTTTGTCCGTATGTTTTGTTCTACCCGATGACCCGATCAAAAACCTTCCGCTTAGAAAACTCCCATTTCACTTGTATACAAAAGATCTAGTGATATTTTTTTTTCTTCTGTAGTCATTTAATGTTTCTCAGGGCGTCATTACTACATCTCAATCAAACTGAAATGCTCTCCGGTGCATCGTAACGTTATCAAACGCCGCCATTTTTCGTGTGTTGCGTTTACCACTTTCCCATTTCAAATGCTCGGGAAACTGCCAAAAATTAAGCAAATGCCTCAAAATGTTACAAAAGACGACATAATAGATAGTGGATTAAAAATAGGATAATTTTTACCGCAACCTTATCTAGTTGATACTTTTATTACTATATAATACTCGTGTATTCGCTAATGAAACCCTGGTTTTTTGAACGTGCGCCGTAGGACCTAACCCTGTGCACATTCAAGCATTATAAAATCTTTATTTTTGTCTGTATTTTATCAAAAAAATTAAGATGCACTTAAATATGATAAATAAACATTTGCTGAAAAATTTCAGCTTAGTGCGCCCATTATTTTTCGAGAAGAAAGCTTTGTCCAACCCTCATAAATATTGAATTTTTGTTGCAAAGAAAACTTTCTCTGAAAGATGAAGCTTCCGTATTATTGGCGTCCTTATTAACGAGATTCCGTTGCATTTTGGGGATTTCATTTTTTTCCATTTTACTTTTCATTTCTTAATATTTTTTTTGTATTGAATTTTGATACATGTATAGGTATAAAAGTATGCATTTGTGGGGAATGAAAAGAATAAGGCTGGTTTGATGGGGAAATTTCCTGAAAAACAAATGTTTTAGAAAAATTTTATCTTCCGAAAACTGTTTAGCAGATTTCTATATCATTTTTTGGCTACCCCATGTCCTTAAAGCTGAATACGACTCGTAAACAGGCATAAGCAGGCATTTGTTTTACTATCTCCAGTATCAACATTGGGTATATCCTTCTCATGCAAATGATTGCTTTTTGGCGTCAGATACCGAGGTGTAAAATAAATTTTTATTACAAGGGACTACAAAAAGGGGTATATAATAAATAAATTAAACAATTTATTACATACAGTAAAGTATCATCATCTTGAGCGTGTTCAAACTCGTACAGATTTTGAATTGATAAATTTTCGGAGCCAAGTTAAAAGTGTTTTTATTGAACTCAGTATTGCTGTAGAAGAAAGGTTTCAAAGTTTTCATTAAATATCTAATATTATAAACAATATCCTATTGTAGAAATTTTGTCCAAATAGATTGAAACAATAGTAGTGCTGGTTATCTTACATTGCCTTTGTGTTTTCTTTTTTCTCTCATCTCTTTTCCCTTCTCTTTTAGGACAGATGATACAATTTTTTTTTCAAAAACCATGAAAATAACAACTTTGAGCATGTTTATATAAGTAGCATGAATAAGCTTAACCGCATAGATTTTAATTTTAATTTTTCATTCAGAATTTCACAATAATATCTTATGTAGTGATAAAAAATTCTATAGATTTATAAAGAGTGATTACAGAAAGATAGAACTTTGAACATCGATCATAGAAAGTTTACAATTTCTTAACATTTAAGGAATTTGATACTTACATCATTTACAATCAAAAATAGATCCAAAGATATATACCAATCCAGAAATCAGTTTTTTATTTGTAACATCTGTCCTTGAGATAGGTAAAGGGAACTATAATTTCGTGTAAATTTAATATGAAGATAGCAAAGAGTAGTCAAGCTCAAAAAACAATTAGGACAAAACAGATTGGGAGCATAGCTGACCCATTATACATCAGATGTGGGATAGGGTGCCATGGAGAAGTAAGCATCCCCTGTCGACCGGTCTCACCCGTCGTGTGCTCGTTCTGATGATAGGGTAACGGAAAAATCCGTATACAATTCAGTGTGAAAATAATGGTGTAATAATTCGTATGAGAGAACGTAAGTTAAGATGTGACTTAACGATAGATCGTATTTGCTAACAAGAATATTGTATCGACTATAGAATTTGCAAAATAACGACTTTAGACGAGACTATTTATATCTTTTTATCATCAACCGACAGGAGATTTAGGAATATTTTCGATAAGGAAGTCATAATTATATACAGAAAATTCAATTGATTGCATTTTTTTTAATATTTCCGCTTTCTAAGGTAATTGTAAAGATAATTAGCGATTGCAAAAAGATATGTAAATGGGTGTAGACTGTTTAAAATGTGACAATGAATTGTATTTTTTGGTGTATTGTATAATGTTTTATAATCCCAGACAACGGCGAAAAACATAAAAATACGGAAGACTTACCTATAAGACAGTTGGATCTAATATATGAACCTTTTTATTGACGTTTGTTATTCATGCATTTTCTATACCTGTTCTCTTGAGTGTAAAGGGAAAGCATTCTTTAAAAAAACACTAATAATGCTTGTTTTAATGTAATACGTTTTCATAATAATCTTAATTTTTCATAGTACCTATTGAGAAAAAAATATTGAAAATAAATATTTTGCAATTTGTTCCCGGAATATTTTTTGAATGAAAAAGAGAAATAATATCACGCTTAATATATCCTAAAAGTCATTCCAAATTAACCAATGATAAAGTAAGATATTTGTGTTACATGAACATATCATCATATTATAGGGTAAACTGATTGTGAGTCGGATATCCTTCGTTTTCCTTAACGCATGCGGACCACATTCGTCTATATGGGATGTTGTCGGAAAGAGCTCGTAATTGTCTACTTTATTTTGGTTGGATCACTTCGGTTTTTTACCTCATAATGAATTCAGATACATTATCTAAAAATCATCTGACTGCAGTTTTCTCTTACTATGAAACATTCTAGATCTCATTCAATAATTTTAAAAATATTTGATTAAAAACATATTATTCACAGCGAGGTATCGAACAAAAGACCAAAATATGGGGAAAACGTTTGGCACGTCACTGTGCGTTGTCGATGCAATCATGGATGACGTCTATTATTAGAGTTCGTTGTACGACCTGGAAACTAAGTTTTGTCTTAACATTAACATTAGATACCATTTTATAAATTCATCAAGCACAATAACATTTCAATTACACCCCTTTACAGCAAACTTTCTAAAATTTAGACTTTATATGCATACATTTGCACATATACGAGGGGTGATCAAAAAGTTCGCGAACTATCTCAATATTTACAAAACCACAATTCAGATCGGAATGAAATTTGGCACACATATAGCCATACACATGTTCTATAAATAACAGATGTTAAATAATGTTTTGATCCGTGTTTGTGACGTCACAAAGTGAAAATGACGTCAATATATAGGTGACTTGTGACAAAAATGGTTGACTCAGTCGTACTCGAGAAACGAACGGCTGTAAAGTTTAACGTTATATCTTGGAAATTCCTTTGCTGTAGAATATGATAATTTGTACAAGGTTTATGAAGACAATAGACTTACCAGAAGTTCAATCATTAATTAGATTGATTGTTTTAGTGAAGGCAGGGAGATGGTTAAAAATAATGTTTGTTCTGTTACCCAGCGAAAGCAAGCCGGGGAAAAGATGTGTCCGTAGTAGAGCAATTTGTTATGAAACATCGCCAAGTTACGATTAGAAAAATAGTTGAATATCTCAACAATAATATAATTATTAAATCCCTAAAATATCGTTTACTTTAGACTTTAAACATATGAGATATGATAAAGAGAAGGCGCCCATACTTTATCCACATTGGATAAACGACGCTCCCAAAACAGAAGACTCGGGTTGTGATGGTCACCATGTTAATTCTAGGAAGGGATATCCTTATCCACCTATCCTATTGCCGAGATTTGGCAATTTCTGACAGACGAACTGTTCTTGTTATAAAAAATAACTTGCATGATAAGAAATATAAGACTCGGAATTTTTTTAGCTTCTTTGAACAGACCGCCACGGAGCATGTCATGTGACCGCCTTGATCACGTGATTCGCGCATGGGCAGAACTATGGCAGATGTGCATTAAAATCGGAGAGGACCACTTTAGAAAATAATAAACACTGAAACCCCATTTCATTTCTTTTAAGGATGTAATTCAATTAGTTCGCGAACTTTTTGATCACCCCTCGTACATACATGTATATTGTTCCCGGATTGTCGTTGCCTGGAATGAAAACGAAAGTTAAAAAGGTGGTCGCGGCAATGAACTGAGATATTTAAATAAATACTTTATATCATTTAGATTCTCTACAAAATACACATGCATCAATTGTTATGTATTTTTTCAGAATATAATCAAATTGCCCAGCTGATTCCATTTCCCCTATGTCAAGATCGGGCAAGCAGGCGACTGATGATATTAGAATTAAAAAATAAACAATGTGGCCTCAGCACACGGCCAGAACAAAACCTGTGTAAATCAACCTCTTCTATGTGAATGTATTTCCGGTGAAAATATTTTCGTGGCCGATGCATGTGGCCTCATCAAATTTCCCCAAAACCGAGAGAAAACTGAAAGAAATTGCTTGTTATCCGGATAGGGTGTAGGTTTGGATACTACATAGCAGCATAAGAAGCTTGAATTCGTCCAAATGTTTACATATACAAAGATTTGGGATTGTTATCTTTATAAATATACATGGATAGTGAAGATAGGCAAACTTCATATTTTACGAGGGCTGTTCGATATGTAATTTGTACTGTACCACAGAGCAAAAACGCTTCGCACGATTTCGTGGATGATGATTCTCTTGAATATCTCTATACAATACCCTTCCAGCCTTCAGCTCCACGTAGTTTTAAACTTATAGTCATTTCAATAGAGCCAGTCGTTGACCACTGATGGTTGGGAAACGCATTATGAACATTGAAGAAATTAGAATTTATATAAAAGTTCACAGAAAACTCGGTCATTCGGTCAAGCAGATTTTAACTGAATTGGGGGAAGTTTATGGGTCTGATAAGGTATCTTATGAGACAGTTTGTGGGTGGAGAAAGAAATTTCTGACTGGCGCAAAGTATGCCAAAGATTCAGCAAAATCTAGCAGACCTATGACTATAACAGCCAGGGCAGATATCTCAAAAGTCAGGGAAATAATTGAAAGTGATAGCAGATAAACGATTTGTGATATTGTCAAAGTTGTGGGTATATCGCAATCGCGGGTGTATTTCATTTTGAAGCGTATTCTGAAAGTACGAACGATTTCTGCCAGATGGATACCGCATACATTGTCAGATGCCCCAAAACAGGTACGAGTACAAACCGCTAAGCAATTGCTCAAAATTTTTCCCAAATTCAATCAAAAAAATTTTGAAAACATTGATACTGGTGACGAAACATGGGTTCACTATTTCAAACCAGTAAGAAAAATTGGAAACAAAATATGGCTAACTAAACACGGTAAAGTATCTAAAGAACCATAAGCACAAAGAAGGTTCTTTGCTGCAAATTCTTCTCATTTAATGGTATAGCCGTACAAATTCCGGTGCCGAAGGGCAAAAGTGTTACAGGTCAGTATTACCAAGATGTTTTACTAAAAAGTTCAAGAAATATTATCATAAACGACGCTCAGTGTCAGGACTTTGGCATGTTCTTCTACTTCATGATAATCCTCCATCACATACATCTGAGCTTGTGAAGCAATATTTGAAGTCGGAGAAGGTAAACGTCTTGTAACACCAACCATACTCTCCAGATTTAGCCCCATGCGACTTTTTCCTTTTTTCAAAACTTAAGGAGTCCTTATCTGGTCGTCGTTACAAGTCCCGGCAAGTCCTTGGCTCAGCCATCAGTCAATGCCTCAGAGGCTTAACTAAATCAGCATACCATTACGCATTCCAGAAATTGATTCAGAGATTAAAATTATGTATCATCAATTCAATGAAAATACTAAGAAAGGATGTAATGTTCATTTGACTATTTGAGTTGAATGCTTTTGAGATATCGTACAAAATACATATCGAAGAACCCTCGTATGTATTGTGCAGGGCCTGCTGATATTATTTAACGTATCTAGCTCTTTGAACAAAGTTATAATGTTTAAAGAGCAAAACAGTCTTCCAAAGATCTATCCTCCGATTGTATATAATAAAATAGAGAAAAAGTCTTAATTTATTTTAGATATGTAAAAACATATATATATATATATATATATATATATATATATATATATATATATATATATATATATATATATATATATATATATATATATATATATATTTGTGGTATCTCTCTATTATATAAACATACCGAGAGCAAATATCTTCATACCTGTATGAAGTTTTTCGAAGTCTCCATCCATCCCTTTCCGACCGAAATTCCTCCGACTTTTTATTATCAAACATCGGACGTGTTTCTTGTGTGTTTTTTTTTTTACATCGAATATTGATTCTCATGAATACAAAAATTCCCAGACACCAATATTCTCACTATAATTGATCACAAGTAGCCTTTCACAGAATATTCCCTTCAAAACAGAATCCTTTATCAGATGAATTTGAAGCGTAACCGCTTTTCAAGCCGATTTACGCCTTGCGTAATTTTCAAAATCTACGACGAACTTGTTATTTATTTCTTTTATATATATATATATATATATATATATATATATATATATATATATATATATATATATATATATATATATATATATATATATATATATATATATATATATATATATATATATATATATACTCACTAAGGAATTATAAAATCAAATATATAAAATGTTTCAATTAATATTCAGATATAAGAATTTATCAGACATTAAGGATTAACACATCAAATAACATCATATGAAAATACAAAATGAGAATTTAAATACACATCTTTCCAGCGCACATCGTTGTATGTAAATTGCCAATTTATGAAAATTTTATCAAAAAAAAAAAAAATAAATAAATAAAAATGAACATTATTATACTTGTTCGTGATCAATTCAATTCAGTGCAAATGGGAAATGTGCTTGTTTCTTGGCATATCTATAAACAGAGATGAGTATCAAAGTATCAAGTGTATCTTGATTTCAATAGAAGTGCGGCCATTGTTTTACAACATTAAAGGTATCACCATCTTTGTATCAGGACGATAATAGTATCACAGCATTTGTGGTACAAAGTAAGGGAATCGCTACCTTTGCTACCTTTGTATCAACACACTTATGGTATCCTTGCCACTGTGTCAAGATAAAGAGTATCAAAGCTACTAAAATATCCCAGCTACCCTTTCATGATTTCAGTAATATTGCAGAATGTCAGACAAAGCCCTTCTTGATAACGTATTTAACGCAGAATTTGTCCTTGTAGAATTAGAATTCGTAATTTTGTAAATAGAGATGATTTTGCAATGATTATAAAGCATTTTTCCCAAATACCTGTCTCTTTTGAGCTGTTTTCAATGTTCAGATTTGAAAGTACCATATTATGTTTAATATTCTTTTGGTGACTGGTGAGATTTATTAATTGCTCGAAATTCATTCAGACCGTGCCTAGTCAGCGTTTCTGCAATAGACAGATTATCATTTTGTAATGCTAATTAATAATAATCACGCTGATTGATGTTGGCACCGTGTTCAATTAGTTTTTTTAGAACATGAAAATGGCCCTTCCATGACGCTAAAAGTAATGACGACCAACCATCAATAAAACTGCTGTTGATGTCTGCACCATGATTAACAAGTGATTCGACAATAGAAAGATGGCCTTCTGATGACGATAAAAGCAGAGGTGCCCATCCATTATTATCACACTTGTTCATGTCGGCACCATGTTCAATTAGTTTGTTAACAAAAGGAAGATGGCCTTTCCATGAAGCTAGATATATTGATGACTGGCCATAAGTATCACACTTGTTAATGTCAGCACCATGTTCAATTAACCTTTTTACAACGGGTACATGGCCCTCGAACGAGGCTTTATGTAGAGGTGTTAATTTATTTTTATCAATTTTAGCTCCGTGCCGAATTAATGTGTCTACCACGTGCAAATATCCATTCTGTGATGCTAAATGCAGAGATGACTGACCGTTATTAACACAACTATTTATGTAAGCACTGTGTACAATAAGTGTTTCTACGACATGAAGATGCCCTTTCCATGACGCTAAAAGTAATGATGACATGACCAACCGTTAATACAAATGTTGTTGATGTCAGCATCATGTTTAATAAGTTTTTTTACAACAGAAAGATGGCCTTCTCTTGATGCTAAATGCAGAGGTGACAACCATTTATATCACAATTGTGGATGTTAGCACCGTGTTCAATAAGTTTTTCTACAACAGAAAAATGACCTCTTGACGCCAAGAGTATATGTGACCAACCATTTATATCACATCTGTTGATGTCAGCACCGTGTTTAATAAGTTTTTCTACAACAGTAAGATGAACTTTCCATGACGCTAGATATACGAATGACTGACCATCAATATAACATTTATTGATGTCGGCACCGCGTTCTATTAATTTTTCTACCCTAGGAGTACGCAAAGTGTAGGGATGTTGATTTAGTGTTATCGCATCGACCACATTCAGCTCCGTGCAGAATCAACTTTTCTACAACTGTCAAATGACCATTTAGTGATGCTAAATGCAAAGCGGACTGACTGTCTATGACACTTTTGGTAATGTCGGCACCATGCTCTATTGATTTGTTTACAACAGGAGGATGACATTTTAATGAGGCAACCTGTAGAGATGTTAGATTATTTTTATCGAATCGATTACATTCAACACCGTGTCTAATCAATGTTTCTACAACAAGCAAATGACCATTAGTTGATGCTAAATGCAGAGATGACTGACTATGATTATCACATTTGTTGATGTCGGCACCGTGCTCAATAAGTTTTTTCTACTATTCTCACGTGACCGGATTGTGACGCAACGTGCAGAGGAGAAATTCCTCTTCTATTACATTTGTTACAATAAGCGCCATATTCAAGAAATTCTTCTACTAGTACTGTTTTTAGATTCCCAACTCTAGCTGGCGTCTACTAAGCAGGATAAAATCTTTTGGATGGATTTAAATAGGCTCCATTATCAACTAAATATTTTACGACGTCATGTTTCATTCTCAAGCATGCAGCAATCACTGGAGTTATGTATGTGTGTTTATTGTGTGATAGGTGGAGTTTTCCAACAGGCATTTTATTAATATTTTTCTTTCCAATATTTTCTACTAGGATTTTTACCATATCCAAATTTCCATTAAAACACGCCAATACAAGTAATTTTACACGTTCTTCCTGTGTAGGTCCGAAAACAATGTCTTTGTGTTGATTATGCCTGACCACTAAATTCATAAAATATTTCAGCAAATCGAGGTGACCGTAATTAACTATCAAATTGACAGCGCGTATTTCATTAATTTTCCTCTGGCCAATACATTTGAGACCAAGAAAAATTTCTTTTCTTTGAGACTCTTTTTGACCTATCAACCCTTCAACTTCTTTTTCACATTCGTTTGTGAATCATGAATAACACTCTCAAAACCTTCTTCCCTGGGTGATGAGAAAATACTCTTGACATCCTCGAAGGGTTAAAATGCACATGAGCTGTTGCTTAAAGACAGAATCTCCAAGTGACCTATTTAAAAACACATCATGAAGCTTCCCTTTCTTTACATCTGTATACAATCTTTTTGCATGATTTTCATACTGGGACTTGTTCAGCCTTATACAGAGGTTGTTTCCGGTTTTTGTCTGTTCTAAAACAACTCTGTTTGCAATGAAATTACTGTTCATATAGTATAAAATTTGGTCAGGAAAGTGCTGACCATAATGATACGCAAGTACTTCAAAAACTGAATCAAGAATAAATGTTTATTTTTCATCATTTTCTGTAACGTACGTACCTTTTAAGTACGACAATTGTTCCATTATTTCCCAGTTTTGAGGCTTTCCCTTTACTTTGCAAGATCTGCAAACATCGTTTAGCTTGCTTTTGTCAGGAAACATTTTTTCCGATAGGCAATTGTTGTTCAGCATGCAGATAACCATGGATAAATATTGTAGATTATTTCGTTTTTGAATTCTATCAATTTCTGAAAGCAAGCATTTGGATGGATATTTAAATAGAGTGTTCCATATGCCCTGATGCTTTTATCACTGCTAAACATTTGACAAAGAAGTGGAAACATTAAGACACCTATTCCTTGCAGAAATATTGGATAAAAGCCATACGGAATCCCTGCATTTTTTATATGAGATTCAAATATGCCTTTTTTATCTTCCTGTGTAAGGATGTTTTCTTCACTATTTAAATTGATGATATTTTCTACTTCAAAAAAATCTACATCTAATTTCTTTGCCTCGTTGTACATAGACAATCTGCATGACATAAATAATTTCGATCTCTTTAATCTCGTATCTAGAGCATTTTCAGTATTTTTTTTTTCAATGTTTTTCTAAATCTGATTGGAAATGTCTATCTAAATTAAACACTCCTAGAACATCATCTATGACAAATATTTGTGGCCTGTTTAAGTCACTATAACTGATGATATCTTTAGGTTTGCAGATTGGAACTATCTGATACTCGGCTTTCAGCTGTAAAGCGATGTGGCGGATCAAAGCAAAGTTTTCCCAGACCCAGGAGACCCAACCACAACAACAATTTGAATGGAAGTAAAAGAAAGTCTTTTATGTCCTTACATAAAGAAGTTTCAAAATATATACCTGTAGTCCACGATTGCAATGTTCTTTGATGTTGATCTGAAAAATTGAGAAAGTTTGCAGCAGTAAAATGTCAAGTACCTTGATTTCTGTTTTAAGCTGTATAGAAGTTCAAAAAGATTTTGCAGTTACGTATTTGTTTTTTAAAATTCCAATCACTGGATATTATTTAAAAATGAGCTTAAAGGCTAAATATACAACCATTGTTCATACTCACTGACTAAGCAAAAATATTATGTTATCGAAACTTTGAAGACTTTGCATATTTTACTATATTTCTCTGAGTTTCATTTGGATGCAATGAACTTTTAAGAAAATAAATACATGTACCAAACTTTCTTTACATTTTTGATAAATACATTTAGATATCGGTATTAACGTTTTAAATTATGATTTTGTTTTTAAAATGTCCTGTTATATTATTGTGTCTACTCTAATATGCTTTGATTGTGAAAGAAAAGCTCTAATTTAGTATTACTAAAGGATACCATTTTTTCTTATATTAATATCTATGAGTGCTTAGTAAACATACTGGAATGTACATATAACATAGATAAAAAAAATGATGCTATTGTCCTGGTCCTGGGTTCATAAAACAAACTAAGACTTAAGTTAAAGTTTCAATTAGATCTTTATTACCTGTGATCTCAATCTGTAAATTTGCAGATATCTGCAGTTTGGTAATGCATATAAAAATTTTGACTTAAGGTTGGAAGAAGTCCTATGATCCTGGGACCTGATGACCCAACATGGTGCAAACAAAGAGCGGGTATATACTCTCTCTCTCTCTCTCTCTCTCTCTCTCTCTCTCTCTCTATATATATATATATATATATATATATATATAATTTAATTTTATTTGTAACATGCATTTTCATTGGCTGAACACACAGAAAAAAAATAAGTTCATTTTCTTCAACCTGGTTAGCTATGTTGCCACGACCCCTTGATAACCCCAGCCGGAACAACTTTTTATGTATGTGCATGTACATATTACATATGTATTTACATGTTTGTATACATATGTAGATTATTTGCAACTTGGAAAGCAAAGCAAATAAAATTCTTAAAAAGTACAAATTCTTCATCATCTTCATTAATGTATTAGTTTCAGTAAAATTTCTTGTTCCATTTATGCTTATTTAGCATAAAAATTAAGGATTTATTTTGAGTGAGTAATGTTTTCTGTGACATCCGGCCACAGAACGTCTGCTTTGTTTACAAACAGAATATGGACTCAAACGTCAATCTTAATTACGATTTTAATCAACATCTTGAACAAACAACAAGCAGTTATCATGAGGATGAAAATGTAGACTGGGAGGCATTGGAGTTCCTCCTTGTTGATGAGTTCATGCTTGAAGAAGTTGAGGTAGGCCAAGTATCTACATCATATGAGGATGCCATCCAAGAACTGGAGGAAGCATTTTCTGCTGAGAGGAAAGAAAACTTTGCACCACCAAAAATTCATAACCTATCAGGCAAAAGATTCAAAACGGTTACAGACTCATTGATCTTCAAGAAAAAAGACAGTCACTCTCTACTAAAAAAAACACCTAATTGGGTGTAAAATTATTTCAAGGTAAAAACATAAATATAAGTTGATAGGGGTAATGGAAGGTAATATATCAATACACCATAATTTTAACCCAGATTGGGAATTGCACCCAAATCTCTTATGACATGATCACAAGCGCCTTCTTTAAGCTATCCAGATGTTTCTTTTGGTGTTTTGACAATCTGTTACCCCTTACTCCCTTTGTTTTTCTAGATTGGAGTATGGAATCCCTAGGATATCCCACAGATTTTGAAAAAAATTCTGCCAATGAATTAAATACGCTTCTACGGAGATTTTATGCAGAAGTAAACCCAAAACACAAGCCTGGTCAAAATACTGAATATCATAAAAATTCGTTTAAATCTATTAGATCAGCCCTCAACAGATATCTTCAGGACTTGGGATGGGATTTTGATATTGTTAGGGGAAGGAAATTTCGCACAAGTAATAACATTCTAGATGGAAAATTGAAGAAAAATCTGCAGGATGGCCTTTCAAAGCCTACACAACTTAAGGAAATAATCCCTCCATCTCTACTTACCTTTTTGACACAGAAAATCCAATCACCCTTCGCTTCAGAACATGGTTCATAATTTCAATCCAATTCGTCACACGTGGATTAGAATTCCACCATCAACTGAAACGGGACTCTTTTGTTTTCAAAACAGATGAAAATGGCGACGAAAATGTGTCACTTTATCCCACGAAACAAAACAAAAAACTGGCAAGGTGGTATTGACTCTGCAGAAAATCCAAAAGAAAAGCGTATGTATCGATATGCTGTGCCTAGCGCCGGAAATAAATGTCCATTAAAGACACTTAAACTTTTTTTATCGAAAACCGATCCAAATGCAGATTTCCCATTCAATCGTTGTATTAAACCCACCCTCTCTTCCCCGGAAAACGTACAAATTTGGTATAACAACGTTCCCCTCAAACCGTACCAATTTACCCGATTCATGGCAGACATTTCAAAGCATTCTAATTGCTCCAGAAGATACACAGCCCAGTGTTTACGAGCAACCGCTATTCAGGGGATGAATGATGCGGGGTATGAAATAAGACATATAATGCATATGAGCGGGCACAAGAGTGAAGCTTCCGTTAGAAGTTATAACAGAGACTGTACCACCATCCAAAAGAAAAACATGAGTGACACACTTAACAGACTTACTGTTTCTACGTGTAGCTCGGGGTATATTCCTGTATCACAGTCTCAGGATCAAAGCCAGTCAGTTGATCGCATGTCATCTCAGGTCCCCATTTCCACCTCATCATCCAATCCTGGAATAGTTTCCCTTCAATCCTCATATATTCTTTCAGCAGGATTCATGGCAAACTCCACTTTTAATAACTGCGTTTTCAATTTTGAAAAATAACTCTCTCTCACACGCTGTACATACCAAGATGTCTGTCATCCTCTTCGGCCGTTGCTATGCATATTCATGCGCGTATCACAGTTAACATGTAAATTCAAATTTTATGTAAAAATAAATCATTTCTATCTTTAATAATGGAATAATTTATCTTTTAATTAAATTATAAGGAATGGTTTTAATTTTTGCGCAGAATATACGGTATAACCTGGTTTGAGGCAGTGCACGCTTTTTTATAATCCGCGTCGCTTCGCTGTTGTTTTTTTTTCAGTAAGTACGTTGATATAGCCACCTTTGAAGTACAATATTCACCTAGCCCGAAGGGCGAGTTGAATATTGTACTCCGCAGGTGTCTAAATCATCGTATTGACCTCAAAAACAGCAACAATTGTATAGTAGTCATGCTCAAAAGTCCAATCTAATAATACAAATTGAGAGCAGAGCAAAAACTGACACCTGAAAGCATCAGACGCTGGATCAGATGCCTTAAAGCAAGTACTATATTGCTACCCTGTCGACTCTTCTCTCATATTAAATTTTATGAATAACTTTAATAGCATGTTAACGTTTTTTTTTTTTTTTAATTAAAAAAAACCCAATAAATATGTTTAAACTCTTCAATCATTTTCTTTTTGTTTTACATTTTTTTTCTGCTAAAATGTATTATTCATTTTAGACTTATGGTACTTATCTTCAACTTTGACATAAACATTTCTAAAATGTCATCATAGATATAACTTTCAACGCCTGCTCTGTAATTGACCGGCAAAATTATTTTCCAGTTCTTTGCAATATTGAAGAGTTGTACAACTAACCTTCGATGTAACTTATCCTGTTTGTTGTTTCATCAAGATAACCTTCAATGTTTTCTAAAATGAAAGCAAAAAATTGAAAGTACATATGTAGGAGAATATCTTTAGACATCCAAAACAAATAAAAAATCCCGAGAATGGAACATATAGTCTTATGTTAGGAAACACAAAACTGTCCCAGATTTTTGTTTAGGTCATGGACTGTGATTTTTTCATTATCAATTTATATATATATATTTTTAAAATTCCTCATTTTGCAGAAAGAAATGTGAAAATTCAAAAATTCAAAAATACAGCTACTTCCCAAAAAGGATATAAGCATACTTTTCGTACAATGAAACATATACAGAAAATTAAAACATTATTTAAACATTATCTTTGTGACCAATATTACATCAATAATGGAACATAAAACAAATAGAATTTGATTTCCGAAAATTTTTCATGATCATGATTCAAAGGGGTAGAATATATATATATATATATATATATATATATATATATATATATATATATATATATATATATATATATATATATATATATATATATATATATATATATATATATATATATATATATATATATATGTTAACTACATTTTTATTGTAAAATATATTTTAATTTCATCTTTATGCATTAGTTAACTCATTATATATATTAACAAGATGTCCAAGGGCCTTACTGTCATCTGTGTATAATACAACAAATTAAAGGATCCATAGAAGTATACAATAAAACAAAATAAACTGATAGAAACTGATAGATGACGCTGTGTTATCACCTCTCACGTTGGCCTCTGTTGATCTTAAAGAATATATATTTAGATAAGTTATTTTTGTCTCATTTTGTATTTATTAATTTACCATTAAAAGTCGAAAATATTCTTTTTTCTATTAACCTTTCAATTGCATCATTTACAGTGCCTAATTATCATAGGTGAATAGCAAAGGAATATAAATTCTCTCAATAGAATACTAGTGATGGAATCCTGGCGAGCAATAGAACACTTGACTCTGTGGTCCAGAACTTCGAAATCTGATAAAAAAAAAAATACCCCTGCTTATTATATCTTTTATTATGTTTTTCCTATAGAAGCGCAGGAGCAGAGAAAATTTTCAAAGAAATAATGCACTTTTACTACAGATTAAACACAGCGCTAGCTTGAACCAGAACCCATGACCATGGTTCATAAAATTTACAAATTTGAAAGAGGTACCCTTGCTTATCATAACTATGCACTAAGTTGAAGATTTTCAAAGAATTAATGTATTTTCACTTTATAATCAATAGACCCCCCACCCCACCCCCGAACCCCTGACCCTGGCACTACACGTTTTAAAAATTTACTCATCATAACTATACATTTAGATTATCTGCTAAATATCTAGGAGCAGAGAAGAAGATTTTCTAAAGACCCACAACTTTCACTTCTAATGCAGGGCGCTTGGCGAAGGAACAATCACTATCTATGTTACGTCTCAGGTTTGACGCGGCATGGCGAACCCGGGGCATCCCGATCACGAAGCGAACGTCCTACCACTAGGCTACCGTGACCGGTCACTAATTGGAAGAGGGTTTTGAAGAATTAATGCATTTTCTCTATACGATCAGCTAAGCTCCGCCCTAACACCAGAGCCCCTAACCCACGGGCCATGAAATTCACAATTTTGGAAAAGGCACCCTTGAATAATATGACTATAAATTAAGTTTGTTTAATACACTGAAGAAAAGAAGATTTTCAAAGAAATAATGCGTTTTTACTCCATAATCAAAAAGCCCCTCCTCAAACACCAGAACCCTTGACCCAAAAGCCACAGATTTCAAAAATTTGGAAGAAGCACTTTTGCTCATTATAACTATGCACTTCGTTTATCTGTTTAATATCAAGGAGCAGAGGAGATTATTTTAAAAGAATTCATGCATTTTTTACTAAATAATCAATAAGGCTCACCCAACGCCAGAACCTCTGATCCAGTGGCCATGAAACTGACAGTTCTGGAAGAAGCACCCTTGCTCATTATAACCATACACTCAGTTTCTTTACTTTATCACCAGGAGCAGAAAAGAACATTATAAAAGAAATTATGCATTTTCAGTGTATAATCAATAGAACCTCGCCAGAACCCCTAACTCAGGCCATGGCCATGAAATTCACAATTTTGAAAGGGGTTGGAAGAGGAACTTCCTTCTCATAGTGATTTCCATCAGAAAGGTATGAATCGATTGCTACTACTGCACCTCGAACAGAATTCCAAATATCCATAAATTCAAGGTTTGTGAGGGATAGTCTTGCAGAGTGAACAGAGACTTTGATCATACACATCTGGGGCCTTACCCCAACCATTTTTATGCGGTGTAATATTACATATGTTTCTTAGAAGAGAATACAGCAATAAAATGTCAAATTCGTCATAATTTCCAGTGTAGTGTCCGTTGTGTGGCAAAATTAGGTCCCTTTGTTGGGGAAGTAATTTTGGAAGATTATGCTTTTGTCTCATAGGTACAAGGGCAAATGTAGGTGGTGGAACCTCTTTGCGAAGAACATCTCTCAGTTGATCGGTACAGGGTCCAAGCAGAAGACGACAAACTCTGTTAACGTTTGTGGTGCCTTCTGTTGGTCTATAGGGACTGTTTGCAGTAGTCATGATTCAACCCTCTCAATATCATACGAACTCCATACACTATCTAGAAGATAAAGTTCAGTATACTATGTAAAGAAAAGTTGAATATGAAAATAATATTTAATGAAAAAGTTTGATTGGATATCTGTGTGAACATTTATTAAGCTGGGGGTCCATGGGCCAGATATATAGGTCAGATATGTCTTAAAATATATGAAAAAGATAGACGATATACTTTATTGTAGACTGCTATAAAAGTCTACAGCACAGTTCAGATTAAAGTAACTAAGGTACTAAATACACGGTCAGGTTATGGGGGCTTTTTACTAACAAAACATTACATATTTTGGTGTTCAAGTTTTAGTTTATGTTGTGATGTTCTAGTCCAAAAAGGCATAATGTGAAGAAATTGAATACGATACTACAAAGAGATGCTTAAAGTTTATGTGGTTTACCGTCGACAATTCGGTGTGATTATAAATACCTAACAATTCGTATGAAAGACCTCATTAAACAATTGACTTAATGATTAATGTTTGTTAGTACCTTGCCTCATTTTTGAAATTGATAGCCAAATAACAAGCTCTATGGAATCAGCTGGCACGCAAGCATCTATTTTAGGGCTGGCCTCACATCATGAGTTCAAATCTGATTTTGGTTATATATATATATATATATATATATATATATATATATATATATATATATATATATATATATATATATATATATATATATATATATATATATATATATATATATATATATACAAAATATATATATATATACAAAATATATATATATATATACAAAGCACTAAAAATGAGCAACGACACGAACAATAATAATTATCAAATTTTCGGGACGACCTGCCCCTTCCTCAGGTCCAAAAAAATGTTAAGAATTCATAAAAACAAAGGAAATAGAGAAACAAAAACAACTAGCACTACTACTAAACTACCTAACACTAAATATTTACAGTGTTACATGTTTAATTTCAAGTTAATAGACAGTCGTGAACAAAGAAATCCGGAGCGCTATGAATTGCGTCCGATCTATCGGGTGAACTCTGGTGAAGACTTCACCAGAGTAACACTGTAAATATTAAGTGTTTCTCTATTTCCTTTGTTTTTCTGACTTCTTAACATTTTCTTTGTCCTGAGGAAGGGGCAGGTCTTTTTTAGTGCTTTGTATAAATTTCCATCCGTGACTTTGTATCTACTTAGTAGATCCGACACTTAGGATATACAGTGTTGTTGGTTTTTAGTGCTTTATATATAAATAGAGAGAGAGAGAGAGAGAGAGAGAGAGAGAGAGAGAGAGAGAGAGAGAGCTTATCCATCAAATGGAAAACTCAAAACTCTCATTATGGTCCATGTATGAAAGAATGTTTTAAAACTGGTGCACACATACACGCACACACACACACACACACACACACACACACAGAGAGAGAGAGAGAGAGAGAGAGAGAGAGTATGTATACCTTGATTTTGTATTTGAAACAAAACGATAACCGGCATTAAGGAAAGAATTTTAAAAAAATTACGTATTCCACCTATAGAATTGCTGAAGCAATCAATGTGTTTTAAAAAACCTACTGAGAAAGATCCTAAAAATACGGTATTGGTTGCTTTGTGCCCTTTTCCTTTAAAGTTGGCTGAACATCAAACGTATGTTAAACATTAACTCCACATATTCATCGAAAATTATGCTGTTTTCGCTCATAGCAGGCTCGTAGTATGCGGGGGAGGCAGTTTTTGTTGAATAGTCTCGAACTCTGTGAAATTCTTGCACTGAAAATAAATTTACCAAAAAGATAGAGAAAAATCCAAACATTCTCCTTCGTCTACCGAAGGACTGGTCTCCTCGTTGAACCCTCGACGTAAGGATCAACTCCCACCTATGCGAATCTAGAGCAAACGCTCTAACTACAGCGCCACGCGTGATTGTGATATTGTATCAATAAAAACTGAAACACCTGTCTATTTTGCAGAGAGTTTGTATCTTCTCTCCTTTAAGTAAATTCATTTTCTTTTTTGTTTGTTTCATTATACTTTTTAAAGTTTCATAGATGTATAATTGATGTTATAAACCTCTAGACATTTGGAGTATTAATATAGCATCATTAATCCCTGATAATTGAGGTGACGAGACCTCAAGAATTCAATAATCTCTGAATTACAGAAATGTCATTATTATTATTATATTACCTATTCATTTACTTATGATATGACTTCATAATGATAAAGCATACAAAACATTTTTTTATATTAAAATATTAATGTCTTCGGTATATGTGTAACAGTGCAATATAATTGTAAATCTCCTGAGGATAGGTAGATTTTATTTCGGTGTTGTGACTATTATTGTTATAATCAGTATTAGTATATATATATACTAACCAAAATTTCTTAGTCCCCAGGCAAATTTTTGCTTAACAGTGTTTTTATATTAAATTTCTTTGACATGAAAAATTAATAAGTGTGTAGGATAAAAAGTAACAAAACAATTTTTTTCACTCAAGAAAATTTAATTGAAGAGCTTTATCACAAAATGCAGAAACGCTAAGGAACCCTAGAATTTAAAATTCACGACATTCAATGCTGCATTTATCCTCAATTCAAACGAATTTACAGCAAGGCATCTGCTCCTCAAAAAATTCATACAATTAAAGGAAAATAATCTTTACTGAAGATTATCCCATGTGTTGACTAGGTCTCACTCTAGTTCTGCTTGATTCTACAGCTGGAAAAGTTATCTCACTCTCCTGTCTATCTTGTCCCATACATGCTCTTTAGGGTTGAGGTGTGGATGAAAAGAGTTTGAACCGGAATTGTCTGTGCCTTGCCTATAATATTAAGCCTACAGTATATTACTTCTCCTACATGCGTTCCACACTCCCCCAGTTTGTTCCGTACAGTTTGCTCAATGAAGAGATAGACTTCCATGAATTTTCAAAGTATGCCATGTAGTTGCACATGCAGTTAGGTTCCTTCCACAACAGTGAGTAATTCTTATCAAGTAGTTCTGTTGGCGTGTCGTTACACTAAGTCTTGGCCATGGAGGAAGGTCTGCACTTCCGGTTCCAGTGAATGGTTCAAGTGAATGGGATGGTTTTGTAGTCTCTGTGAAAAATCTAGCGACTTCCTCTTAATTGTAATTAATACAAGTCAGCTATGATGGTCTTTCGGAAGGTATTTTTAAAGGTTGTAAGCAAAAATAAACATATATATAGTGAAGACAACGAACCTCTTGTGAACTACAGCCAACTTGGACCATGTCAACTTTTCTTGCACATTCTTGTGTAGACATGCACCACATTTTATTCAATTTTTTTTTATGTTTTTCGTAAACAACTAAAGGTGATGAACACATGAAAGCAAAAAAAATTGAAAAAATACACCCGAGAAAAATATGGAACTCGCACTTCATGCTTTTCAACAAAAACGATCACGATAGAGAAATTATACATTCGATAACATTTTCTTTTGCCTTGACAGGTAAGTATTGCAAACTGCAGTCAAACTTTAAAGCTACTTAAAAATTGACGTAAGGGTTTTTAAAAGAAAAGTGGAGACTCAGAAATTTTGACAAGTATACCTCTATATATATATATATATATATATATATATATATATATATATATATATATATATATATATATATATATATATATATATATATATATATATATATATATATATATATATATATATATATATACCCCGGATCGGGAAGAAGTAGATCCTTTAAAAAGTGATTTCCTTTGTGGTTTCTATCAACATTTCTTCACTTAGGCAGTTATGTTAGTTTAGTGTGCTTTATAGAAAAAAAATGATTTCATTACAATGTGTATCAATAACGATCCTCATATAAAACTAATGACCAAATAACTATCCCCTTCCATTCTCAATGACTGTTTTGTGTAGGGCGACGCCGCGAGAATTACATCGGCATCGAAAGCAAGTTTCCTGGTTTCTTGACTTGTCTAGATGGCCGAGCGGTCTAGCGCGCTGTTCCTGTACTGCTGAGAGACAGATTCCGTAGGTCGAGAGTTCAACCGGGGTTTGTGGCGGAAGTGGATGTCCTTATAAAAAAGTGAATTTCTTTGTGCTTTCTATATTAGTATTTTTTCACTTCGAGCAGTTATGTTAGTTTAAGAGTTGTTGTAAAATGTACTTTTATCTTATATATATATATATATAGAGAGAGAGAGAGAGAGAGAGAGAGAGAGAGAGAGAGGGTGTGTAAGGGAGTGTGTGTTAAACCTCGTTATCTCGAACTCGAGATATCAGAGGGTTCGAGATATTGGGGTAAAATACTTAATATATTAAGTGCTTGGGACTTCCAAATCACTTCGACATATCCATGGTATTCGAGATATCCGTGTTCGAGATATCGAACTCCAACTATATATGTATGTACATATGCAAATGCTTTCCTTTATATAACACTACTGAGAGCAATGTGTATCAATATCCGTATAAACACGGGTTCCTCACTTCATAAACGTTCGACGTAATTCTTCAGTGACGTTGTAAAAGGTCGATGCGCAATAAATGGATTAAACACGTGCCGTTCAGTTTGAAAAATAAAACACTTCACACGTTAAAAATTATAATCAGGCAAATATAAAATATAAATGAGTCACAAATGTAAATATAAGTAATAAGGTATCATTTTTAAACATCTATCGGGATATAAATACGGGTTGGTACGAGATCAAATTTGATCTCGTGACCATATATATATATATATATATATATATATATATATATATATATATATATATATATATATATATATATATATATATATATATATATATATATATATATATATATATATATATATATATATATATATATTATTTATCTTCTTCCTCCACAAATCAAGATCTAACGATAGTGATATTAAGATAGTTTTAAGTATTCTACTATTTTAGTCTATATCTTGATTTATTTTGTTTATCTTTTATGACCATCTCCTTTTTACCCAAAATTCCCATATTCCGTTGGAAGGATATGTTTCTTTAGTCCTCACACATGAATTTTCTTACAAAAACACATGAAAAACACTAAAATTATGCAGTTGTTGGTAGCAAACACAAAAATATACAGTCTGAAAACTAAGAAACGTAATCGTAAGATATTTACCAGATTTTCATAATGTTGTATGGCCATCCTTAGCTTTTATAATATTCTTAATAGGTATATTACGTCATCATGTATTTACAAGGGTTGTCCCGTAGATAAATGTCAGTTTGTAGAAATTAATGAAACTTTGTACAAAGGTAAAGTCAACAAAAACATTAATTCATGAATGAGTAACGAGTAACTACAGAGATGAACTGTATTTAAATAGAATATTCCATTGTCAGGTGTAATAACGTGGTGCAATACCCTTAAATTGCAATTGACAATAGGCATGATATTAAAATCTTACAAAAAACCAGAATTTCGGGAATAGAAATAAAAAGTATTAATATTGTTAACTAACTTTTTCCAATTTTGTCGTACATACTTTAATTTACATGAATTTCATAACGTTTTGTATACACCAGTTAGAAATCTGATGTTGAAGAATGGCGCTGTGTTAAGACAGGGAGCACACTGGACTGCGATCAAATGTTCTGAACTTGAATTCTTTCCTCCAGAAGCGAATAAGTCATAAAAGTCTGGTACACATGGAAATGTTTTTTCGACCCTTAGTATATGAAAATATACTTGTATAGTATGTGAAAATGACAATTATTTTTCTATGTATGAGAAGAATAAAAAACTAAACTTAGTGACCTGCCGAAGAATCGATATCGATTGCAAGATATTGCAGTCAGAGTCACACCGTGCTACTCAATTTGAAAAAAAAGACGGATAACATATACAGTTTATATATATATATATATATATATATATATATATATATATATATATATATATATATATATATATATATATATATATATATATATATATATATATATATATATATATATATATATATATATATATACAATTTCTGTCCCTATATTTCAAGTATAAATCATATTAAAACAATTAGGCGATTTCACATCTAAATTTAAAATCTTCATGATGAATTAAAGAAATCGATGTGGTTAAAAATATCCGAACCGGTGACGTTTAGTGTATCGTTTTCAATGTCTGAGATTGCTATTAGAGAAAGATAACGCTACAATTCTAATTACTAAAATTTTTTTCAAGTATTCATAGTAAATCTTCGTAACTTATGAACCAAGAACCAAAAACACACTTTCATTGTATTTTTCCTTCTTTTTTCTTGCTTTTATCTTGTTGTAGGGAGAGGGCTAAAGTAGACTATGCCTGCTGCCCAATCCAGTTTTAATTTTTTTAATAAAACTATGTATAAATTAATTAACACACTTTATCTACTTGGAAAATGTTACAGAGATAGAATTATTTCTGTTAAAGATATGAGCTGTCGTTGGAATTTTGGAACAACCCTCATATCTATAATTCATAATAATAAACCGAATAATCAGTAATGATTGTTCTTAGCTCCTAGCAGCAACACAACAGAAAGTTTCTCAAATCATGTGATATACATAATCAGAATAACTTGCCTAAACGTTTAGGCATATTTGTTCTTTAATCTCAAGATTTATGATGTGAAGTTTAAGTCTGGCGTGAAATGAAGAAACTGCATCAAAACATAATAATACAAGGGTTGTTCGAAAAATTCGCAGACTTCTGTAATCTCTATTTTACATAACGTCATATTATGGACAAATTTGATATGTTTTCAAAATGATTTGTATTAAAAATTTCAAATACATAATGATATATTTTAAGTTTAACTTATTTAAAATGGGGTCATCGAGCAGGTCAAAATTTAGTAATTTACAATACACTAAATAATGTCTGTAGTCATATCTCTGTCAAAGGGCGCAAAAACGAAAATAAATCTAGAAATTCGAATTAAGTATTGTACGTCGTTTTATATGCCAAATTTTAAACGCTAAAATACGTAATTATAAGCATATCAAAACTAAGCCATTATCATGACTAAAACTGGGGAAACTATATACTTTCCTGCAATGTTGTAATGTGTTTATCAGTCACCGTAATATTAAAATTACATTTATTTTCTGCTAGATATATTTACTTCCTTGTACAAACTACGTTGAGAAAACAGTAGGAAATCTAATCACAAGTGATCTAAAGTGTTAAAAATTGTCCTTATTTAAGAGTTTTAGTGTAAGTTTTGACAGAATGAACGACGGAACAAAATCTATCAATGTTTTTTTTTTTTAATCTCATTCATATCGTGAAAAACATCGATATGTATCATCAGGATTTTGATATTTTATACCTGTGCTATTCTTAATATGTAAAAGTTATAAGAATGAAAATAATTATTACCACGATAGGATCCTATATGTATAATCAAAGTTCTGGTTTTGCCAAACTTTTGCACTTGAATAATTTATACAGGAAAACTATGCATTTTTCGGCCCATGAAACTAATGGAGTGTATCTTTGGTAAAACCGTCAAAAACAGTTGCTTGAATATCTACTCACTTATAAACAAAGAATAATGCAGAACGTTTTTGACCGGGTTAATTATTACTTGGCAGTTAGTCATCTAGATAGGTATTCCAATCTTTTATTACATTGTAGCTTGGTTATTCATAAATAAACACCATGAAAGGAAAACTAGTTGAACGATCTGGGTTGTAGGCCATTTCACTGATTTCAGTTTAGGGCCATATTACGGAGAATTCGTAAGAAAATCCTGACTTCAATCTATCTTTTTGATCTACAAAATTAATAAAATCGTTAGATTTCTTGTTCAAAGGACTTGTGGTGTGACTCTCTCGTCCACATACTGATGTACACAGTGAAGTATAAGAGATGGATAAATTATAAATCAATATACCCAAAACGAACTCTTATGGTAAAATTTTATGTAAGATTAAGCGATTAAATATTAATCCAGTAGAAAAATTTCATTTCATATTAATCTCCACAATATTGTCATTTAACGATAATAAGTACATGCGTAAAATAAGGAATGTTTTCTAATTGAAAATTACTCAGACTTGTCCAGCATTTTGAAGTTACATTTGACATTTTCGTTTTTGGGATTAGTTCTTTTTTCACAAGTAATCATATCAAAACTATATATTTTCATTTTGATATTAACTATCAATGTAATGAAATGGCTTTGTAAAGGTGAATGGAAATCAGAATTATAATGAAACAAAAAAAATATCAACCCGAAGAAAGATAATAAAACGAGCTTTAACGATAGTTACTTACCAAAGCAGAATTATCAGAGGACTCTGTCTTCAGTTTTCGACTTTTGAATCACAGGTTTTAGTTTTAAGGTTCCGCACAACATCTTAAGATCAAAGGTATGGTACCTTAAATCCGAGGACAATCAGGATTTAATAATATCTTCTTATTTTCGTTTTAAGGTTTAATTTATTATATGGTAAATTTAGTTTTACAAGAGCCCCAATACTCTGCACACTTGTGTTAACGTTCCCTAGAAAATTGTTCGGATTGATAAAGTGCAAAGATTATTAAAACGTGTCTTTTATTATTATTATATAAAGATGTTTTTTTTTTCTCTCAAACAAAATTTCTTCTGAACATGAAGCTTCCGTATTATTGACGTCCTGATTAAGGAGATTTCGCTGTGTTTTGGGGATTTCATTTTTTTTTTTCATTCTATTTATTATTAATTTTTATTTTCATTATTATTATTATTTTGTTCATTGAATTTAAATACATGTGTAAGTATAAAGCTAGAGATTTGGGAAGAATGAAAACAAGATAACAAATAGTAATCAAGCTCAAAAATCCATTAGGACAAGATAAATTTGAAGCAGAGCAAACACTAACCTCTATAAACATAAGAGTAGGCATCGGGTACCATGGAGTAGTAAGCATCTCCTTTTGATTGGTCTCACACGCCGTGTGCTCCTTGTCATGATCGGGTAGCGGAAAAATCCATAGACATTTCAATGTGAAAATAATGGCCTAACAATTTGTATGAGAAACATAAGTTAACATTCGACTGAACGATAGATCGTATTTGCTAACAAGGCTATTGTATCGACCATAGAATTTGCAAAAATATCGACTTTAGACGAGACTGTTGATATCTTTTTATCATCAACTTATTTTCAATAGCTTGCCTCGTTTTAGGAATTGTTCATGCGTAGAATATGCCCTTGTGTATATTAAATCAACTGCGAGACATATACTCTATAGACCATTGTTTACACACTGGATTGTCGACGGATTTTTCCGTTATTTACCGATCATGATAAGGAGCACACGGCGGGTGTGACCTTCGGTAGGGGATGTTCACACCTCCATGGCACCTGATCCCACCTCTGATGTTTTTGGAGGTCCGTGTTTGTTCTGCTCCCGATTTGTATTGTTTTAATGGACCTTGAACTCGAATAATGTTCGTTATCTCCATATTTCATGTAAAGTATAAAAAAATAAAGTTAAAGTAAGTCTGTGAAATTAATTGGATGTTACTTAGGATCAATCTTATGAATTGTTTTTAGGTAAGTTTTCTTGAATTTATTTTAATGAAAATCAGCTCAGCCTGGCCGGTCAGCCATGTTGCAAAAAATCTTTCAAAAAAATTCAATTAAGTTGACATAAGTAATTTTAGTCGCAATGAATTAAATATATGCTGAAATAATATAAATAAATAAATAAATACATGTGATGATTTAAAATTGAAAATGATAACTTTTTTTGTGTTATGAGCCATGTTGAGAACCAATAAAACAGGAGCAATTGAATAAAGAATTTTTGATAACTTTTTTTTTACTTTTATTTATTTACTTATTTTTATTTATTTATTTATTTTTGGTCAGTAATTATTCAAATTAACCACGTCTGAAAATTTTCTGTCACCTTTTTTACTTTTTACAAGGGATTGAACTCTTAAAATCCCTAAATATTATCCTTCCCTATCCAAATAATTTAATATTTTTTTAAAAATCCAATTTTCTTAAAGACCCATTTCATTTCCAAAATAATATAGGGCCTATAGACCGTTTTCTGGCGAAAGAGGTCTTAAAGGACTTGTCCAATGTTTCTCAATTACTTGAAATTAAAAGCGTACTATGTCCCTTGTGATCATAGTTTATAAATTTCGTGTTTTTATTGTGGAGATAACGCGGTTATTAAACATTATTGATTAAATTATAAAAACCCTCAGTTAAAAATCCAAGTTAATTAGATAGCGATCACGTGACCATGATAAGTCATATGCGACAATGGCTGATCATCTGTTTACGTTAATCTACGACCAAATCACTGATTTTATCTGCATGAAGTTGAATATTCAACCATTTTGTTTGAACTGTAGCAAGAAAAATTAAGAAAATTATATGTAAACATGGTAAATTATCCTGTTAACAGTGATGATAGCGAGGGAGACGAGCGAAGACGAAGAAACTCGCCTGCACACAATAATTATAAAATTTGTCATCTTATCACACCTATTAACCAACCTTATTCACAAATATAAAATTACGGAACTTTGTTCATTAATTCATTTTATTTATTAATCTTAAATCAAATCACAATGTAAATACTTGAGCGACTGAATCGTCATTGAAATCAAAAGGAGAACGCGAGACCGGGGTAATTGATACTAACACGTATAGTTTGAAAAGGTGACGGGATCTTAACTAATTATCCTTTCTTCTATAATCATATACTAGTTACTGTTATTGAAACTGACAAGCTCTGCAATAAATCAGCAAGTTTTTTTGAGATTTAAAATTTTTGTTTTCTTACTAACATCATTACACCATGTATACCTACACTGTAGTCAGTTTATAATATTTACATGCATATATTTATAAATTCATCTTTAAATAAATGTTCATACTTAAATAAGAACAAGTCATTCTATAGTTATTGAAAAGCATGTAAGATTCAGAATTTTCCTTATTACCCTGCATTTGCCGTTGATAACTTAGTTAAAAGTATACAGTTTCTCATCTCGCTATCAATGAATTGTCGCATATGACGTCACAGCAGTATGGCGCCGAAATTCTATTGATATATGCATATTGCCGTATTTGAATTTCAATTCTAAATTTCTCATAAAATATGCTTACAACAACTTTTATCTTATTCAATATTTTAATAAACAAGGTTGTAGATAATATTTTTCATAAAAGTACGGATTTTTTTAAAAAACATGGGACAAGTCCTTTGATGACTTAATTCTAGAAATTGACTTTTTCGAAGATTTTAAATCTATAACAAATTTCAGACACACAGTTAAAATCTGAGTATTTAATTTGCAATAGTTTTAAAGATATACCTGTTTGAACACAACGTGTGTAAATGATAAATACCGTCAATGATAATTTTCCAGCATGCATATCACCTTGACTTGTGATACATGTATGAATTACCTCTTAATTCGCCGATTTTAGTTTATCACGATACTACTTGGACACATTCGTGTATACACGAATACAGATGATCAGGGATCGGGCACTCACAATAGT